>NW_027043472.1:0-93072 GCF_036013475.1 Columba livia
TTTCTTACTTCTTTCTTTTTCTTTCTTTCTTCTTTCTTTATTTCTTTCTTTCTTCGTCCTTTTTTCTTCCTTTCTTTCTTCATACTTTCTTCTTTATTTCTTACTTCTTTCCTACAACTTATTTCTGTCTTTCTTACTTCTTACTTCTTTCTTTCTTACTTCTTTCTTTCTTCTTTCTTCTTTCTTTCTTTCTTCTTTCTTTCGTCTTTCTTTGTTCTTTCTTTCTTCTTCTTTCTTTCTTCTTTCTTTCTTCATTCTTTTCTTCATTCTTTCTTCTTTCTTTCTTCTTTCTTTCTTCTCTTCTTTCTTTCTTCTTTCTTTCTTCTTTCTTTCTTCTTCTTTCTTCTTCTCTTTCTTCTTCTTTCTTCTTACTTCTTCTTCTTACTTCTTTCTTACTTCTTTCTTACTTCTTTCATTCTTCTTTCTTTCTTCTTTCTTTCTTCTTTCTTTCTTCTTCCTTTCTTCTTCCTTTCTTCTTCCTTTCTTCTTTCTTTCTTCTTTCTTTCTTCTTTCTTTCTTCTTTCTTCTCTTCTTTCTTCTTTCTTTCTTATCTTCTTTCTTCTTTCTTCTTTCTTTCTTCTTCTCTTTCTTTCTTCTTTCTCTTTCTTCTCTTTCTTCTTTCTTTCTTCTTCATTCTTACTTTCTTTCTTACTTCTTTCTTACTTCTTTCTTCTTTCTTTCATATTCTTTCTTCTTCTTTCTTACTTGTTTCTTACATCTTTCTACTTTCTTTCTTACTTCTTATATCTTTCATTCTTACTTCTTTCTTTCTTCTTTCTTTCCTCTTTCTTCTTTCTTTCTTCTTTATTTCTTCTTCGTTTCTTTCTTCATTCTTTCTTTCTTCTTTCTTCTTCTTCTTTCTTCCTTCTTTCTCTCTTCTTTCTTTCTTTCTTCTTTCTTCTTTCTTTCTCCTTTCTTTCTTCTTTTTTCTTCTTTCTTTCTTTATTCTTAATTCTTTCTTATTTCTTCTTTCTTCCTTCTTCTTCTTCTTTCTGTCTTCTTTCATTCTTCTTTCATTCTTCTTTCTTTCTTCTTTCTTTCTTCTTTTCTTTCTTCTTTCTTTCTTCTTTCTTTCTTCTTTCTTTCTTCTTTCTTTCTTCTTCTTTCTTCTTTCTTTCTTACTTCTTTCTTACTTATTTCTTACTTATTTCTTGCTTCTTTCTTATTAACTTCTTTCTTCTTATTTCTTCTTCTTTCTTTCTTCTTTCTTTATTCTTCCTTTCTTCTTCTTTCTTCTTCTTTTCTTCTTTCTTTCATCTTTCTTTCTTCTTTCTTTCTTCTTTCTTTCTTCTTTATTTCTTCTTTCTTTCTTCTTACTTTCTTCTTTCATTCTTCTTTCTTCTTACTTTCTTTCTTCTTCTTCGTTCTTTCTTCTTTCTTTCTTTCTTCTTTCATTCTTCTTTCTTCTTTCTTTCTTAGTTCTTTCTTACTTCTTTCTTCTTCTTTCTTTCTTCTTTCTTTATTCTTCCTTTCTTCTTCCTTTCTTCTTCCTTTCTTCTTCCTTTCTTCTTCCTTTCTTTCTTCTTTCTACGTCTTTCTTTCTTACTTCTTTCTTTCTTCTTTCTTCTTTCATTCTTCTTCTTTCTTCTTTCTTCTTTCTTTCTTCTTTCTTTGTTACTTCTTTCTTACTTCTTTCTTAATTGTTTCTTACTTCTTTCTTACTTCTTTCTTCTTTCTTTCTTTCTTCTTTCTTACTTTCTTCTTTCTTTCTTCTTTCTTTCTTCTCTCTTTCTTCTTCTTTCTTCTTTCTTTCTTACTTCTTTCTTAATTCTTTCTTACTGCTTTCTTCTTTCTTCTTCCTTCTTTCTTCTTTCTTTCTTCTTTCATTCTTTCTTTCTTCTTTGTTTCTTCTTTCTTTCTTCTTTCTTTCTTCTTTGTATTTATTTCTCTCTTTCTTTCTTTCTTCTTTCTTTCTTCTTTCTTTCTTTCTTTCTTCTTCCTTTCTTTATTCCTTCTTTCTTTCTTCTTTCTTCTTTCTTTCATCTTTCTTTCTTCTTTCTTTCTTACTTCTTTCTTACTTCTTTTTTCTTTCTTCCGTCTTTCTTTCTTCTTTTTGTCTTCTTTCTCTCTTTCTACTTTCTTTATTCTTTCTTTCATCTTTCTTTCTTTCTTCTCTATTTCTTTCTTCTTTCTTTCTTATTTCTTTCTTGTTTCTTTCTTACTTCTTTCTTACTTCTTTATTAATTCTTTCTTACTTCTTTCTTACTTCTTTATTAATTCTTTCTTACTTCTTTCTTCCTTCTTTCTTATTTAATTCTTTCTTCTTTCTTTCTTTCTTCTTTCACTCTTCTTTCATTCTTCTTTCATTCTTCTTTCTTTCTTTCTTCTTTCTTTCTTCTTTCTTTCTTCTTTCTTTCTTCTTTCTTCTTAATTTCTTTCTTTTTTCTTTCTTACTTCTTTTCTTAATTCTTTCTTACTTCTTTCTTACTTCTTTCTTCCTTCTTTCATATTTCTTTCTTCTTTCTTTCTTACTTGTTTCTTACATCTTTCTTCTTTCTTTCTTACTTCTTATATCTTTCTTTCTTTCTTCTTTCTTTCTTCTTTCTTTCCTCTTTCTTCTTTCTTTCTTTTTCTTTCTTCTTTCTTCTTTATTTCTTTCTTCGTTCTTTCTTTCTTCTTTCTTTCTTCTTCTTCTTTCTTCTTCTTTCTCTTCTTTCTCTTTCTTTCTTCTTTCTTTCTTCTTCTTTCTTTCTTCTTTCTTCTTTTTTCTTCTTTCTTTCTTTCTTCTTAATTTCTTTCTTTCTTTCTACTTTCTTCCTTCTTTCTTCTTTCTTCTGTCTTCTTTCATTCTTCTTTCTTACTTCTTTCTTTCTTCTTTCTTTCTTCTTTCTATCTTCTTTCTTTCTTACTTCTTTCTTACTTATTCTTACTTCTTTCTTGCTTCTTTCTTATTTCCTTTCTTTCTTCTTTCTTTCTTCTTTCTTTCTTCTTTCTTTACTATTCCTTTCTTCTTCCTTTCCTCTTCTTTTCTTCTTTCTTTCATCCTTCTTTCTTCTTTCTTTCTTTCTTTCTTTCTTCTTTCTTCTTTCTCTTTCTTCTCTTTCTTTCTTCTTTCTTTCTTCTTTCTTCTTCTTTCTTCTTTCTTCTTTTTTTCTTCTTTCTTCTTACTTTCTTTCTTCTTTCTTTCTTTCATCTTTCTTCTTTCTTCTTTCATTCTTCTTTCTTCTTTCTTTATTCTTCCTTTTCTTCTTTTTTCTTCTTTCTTTCTTTGTTCTTAATTTCTTTCTTTCTTTCTTCTTTCTTTCTTCTTTCTTCTTTCTTTCTTTCTTCTTTCTTTATTCTATCTTTCTTCTTTCTTTCTTACTTCTTTCTTCTTTTCTTTCTTTCTTTCTTTCTTTCTTCTTTCTTTCTTTCTTTCTCTTTCTTTCTTTATTTCTTCTTTCTTTCTTTCTTCATTCTTTCTTCATCTTTCTTTCTTTCTTTCTTCATTCTTTCTATCTTCTTTCTTTCTTCTTTCTTTCTTCTTTCTTCTTTGTTATTCTTTCTTTCTTCTTTCATTATTTCTTTCTTTCTTTCTTCTTTCCTTCTTCTTTCTTACTTATTTCTTTCTTCTTGATTCTTTCTTTCTTCTTTCTTTCTTTCTTCTTTCTTTATTCTTCTTTCTTCTTTCTTTCTTGCTTCTTTCTTTCTTCTTTCTTTCTTTCTTTCTTTCTTTCTTCTTTCTTTCTTTATTTCTTTCTTTATTTCTTTCTTCTTTCTTCTTTCTTTCTTCTTTCTTTCTTCTTTCTTTCTTCTTTCTTTCTTCTTTCTTTCTTCTTTCTTTCTTCTTTCTTCTTACTTTCTTTCTCTTCTTTCTTTCTTTCTTCTTTCTTTATTCTTCCTTTCTTCTTCCTTTCTTCTTCCTTTCTTCTTCCTTTCTTCCTTCTTTCTTACTTCTTTCTTCTTGCATTCATCTTTCTTTCTTTCTTCTTTCTTTCTTCTTTCTTTCTTACTTCTTTCTTAATTCTTTCTTACTGCTTTCTTCTTTCTTTCTTCTTTGTTTCTTCTTTCTTTCTTCTTTCTTCCTTCTCCCTTTCTTTCTTCTTTCTTTCTTCTTTGTATCTTCTTTCTCTCTTTCTTTCTTTCTTGTTTCTTTCTTCTTTCTTTCTTTCTTTCTTTCTTCTTCCTTTCTTTCTTCCTTCTTTCTTTCTTCTATCTTTCTTCTTTCTTTCATCTTTCTTTCTTCTTTCTTTCTTACTTCTTTCTTACTTCTTTCTTACTTCTTTCTTACTTCTTTCTTACTTCTTTCTTACTTGTTTCTTACTTCTTTTTTACTTCTTTCTTACTTCTTACTTCTTTACTTCTTCTTACTTTCTTTTTTCTTTCTTTCTTCTTTCTTCTTTCTTTCTTCTTTCTTTCTTCTTTCTTTTTTCTTTCTTTCTTCTTTCTTTCTTCTTTCTTCTTTCTTTCTTTCTTCTTTCTTTTTCTTCTTCTTCTTTCTTTCTTCTTTCTTTCTTCTTACTTCTTTCTTTCTTCTTTCTTTCTTTCTTTCTTCTTTCTTTCTTTATTTCTTCTTTCTTTCTTTCTTCATTCTTTCTTCTTTCGTTCTTTCTTTCTTCATTCTTTCTATCTTCTTTCTTTCTTATTTCTTTCTTCTTTCTTCTTTGTTTCTTCTTCCTTTCTGCTTTCGTTATTCTTTCTTTCTTTCTTCTTTCCTTCTTCTTTCTTAATTATTTCTTTCTTCTTTATTCTTTCTTCTTTCTTTCTTCTCTCTTCTTTCTTTCTGCTTTCTTTCTCCTTTCTTTATTTTTTCTTTCTTCTCTCTTTCTGCTTTCTTTCTTCTTTCTTTCTGTCTTCTTTCTTTCTTCTTTCTTTCTTCTTTCTTTCTTCTTTCTTTCTTTCTTCTTTCTTTCTTCTTTCTTCATTCTTTCTTCTTTCATTCGTCTTTATTTCTTCTTTCTTTCTTCTTTCTTTCTTCTTTCTTTCTTCTTTCTTTCTTCTTTCTTTCTTCTTTCTTTCTTACTTCTTTCTTACTTCTTTCTTACTTCTTTCTTTCTTCTTTCTTTCTTCTTTCTTTCTTCTTTCTTTCTTCTTTCTTTCTTTCCTCTTTCTTACTTCTTTCTTACTTCTTTCTTTCTTCTTTCTTTCTTCTTTCTTCCTTCTTTCATCTTTCTTTCTTCTTTGTTTCTTCTTTCCTTCTTCTCTCTTACTTTCTTCTTTCTTTCTTCTTTCTATCTTCTTTCTCTCTTTCATTCTTTCCTTCTTCTTTCTTTCTTCTTTCTTACTTCTTTGTTACTTCTTTCTTACTTCTTTCTTTCTTCTTTCTCTTTTCTTTCTCTCTTCTTTCTTTATTCTTTCTTTCTTCTTTCTTTCTTCTTTCTTTCTTTCTTTCTTTCTTCTTCCTTTCTTTCTTCCTTCTTTCTCTCTACTTTCTTTCTTCTCTCTTTTGTCTTTCTTTCTTCTTTCTTTCTTACTTCTTTCTTACTTTTTTCTTACTTGTTTCTTACTTCTTTGTTAATTCTTTCTTACTTCTTTCTTTCTTCTTTCTTTTTTTTTCGTTTTTCTTTCTTTCTTCTTTCTTTCTTCTTTCTTTCTTACTTCTTTCTTACTTCTTTCTTACTTCTTTCTTTCTTCTTTCTTTCTTCTTTCTTTCTTCTTTCTTTCTTTCCTCTTTCTTACTTCTTTCTTACTTCTTTCTTTCTTCTTTCTTTCTTCTTTCTTCCTTCTTTCATCTTTCTTTCTTCTTTGTTTATTCTTTCTTCTTTCCTTCTTCTCTCTTACTTTCTTCTTTCTTTCTTCTTTCTATCTTCTTTCTCTCTTTCATTCTTTCCTTCTTCTTTCTTTCTTCTTTCTTACTTCTTTGTTACTTCTTTCTTACTTCTTTCTTTCTTCTTTCTCTTTTCTTTCTCTCTTCTTTCTTTATTCTTTCTTTCTTCTTTCTTTCTTCTTTCTTTCTTTCTTTCTTCTTCCTTTCTTTCTTCCTTCTTTCTCTCTACTTTCTTTCTTCTCTCTTTTGTCTTTCTTTCTTCTTTCTTTCTTACTTCTTTCTTACTTTTTTCTTACTTGTTTCTTACTTCTTTGTTAATTCTTTCTTACTTCTTTCTTTCTTCTTTCTTTTTTTTTCGTTTTTCTTTTTTTCTTCTTTCTTTCTTCTTTCTTTCTTCATTCTTTCTTCTTTTTCTTTCTTTCTTCATTCTTTCTTTCTTCTTTCTTTCTTCATCTTTCTTCTTTCTTCTTTCTTTCGTCTTTCATTCGTCTTTCATTCTTCTTTATTTCTACTTTCTCTCTTTCTTCTTTCTTTCTACTTCCTTTCCTCTTTCTTTCTTTCTTCTTTCTTTCTTCTTTCTTTCTTCTTTCTTTCTTCTTTCTTTCTTCTTCGTTTCTTTCTTCATTCTTTCTTTCTTCTTTCTTTCTTCTTCCTTTGTTCCTTCTTTCTCTCTTCTTTCTTCTTTCTTCTTTCTTCTTTCTTCTTTCTTCTTTCTTCTTTCTTCTTTCTTCTTTCTTCTTCCTTTCTTCTTTCTTTCTTCTTTCTTTCTTTTTTCTTTCTTCTTTCTTTCTTACTTCTTTCTTCTTTCTTACTTCTTTCTTCTTTATTTCTTCTTTCTTTCTTTCTTCTTTCTTTCTTCTTTCTTTCTTCTTTCTTTGTTCTTTCTTTCTTCTTTCTTTCTTCTTTCTTTCTTACTTGTTTCTTACTTCTTTCTTGCTTCTTTCTTATTTCCTTCTTTCTTCTTTCTTTCTTCTTTCTCTATTCTTCCTTTTTTCTTCCTTTCCTCTTCTTTTCTTCTTTCTTTCTTCTTTCTTTCTTTCTTCTTTCTTTCTTCTTTATTTCTTCTTTCTTTCTTCTTTCTTTCTTCTTTCTTTCTTTCTTCTTCCTTTCTTTCTTCTTTCTTTCTTCTTTCTTCTTACTCTCTTTCTTCTTTCTTTCTTTCTTTCTTCTTTCTTTCTTTCTTCTTTCATTCTTCTTTCTTTCTTCTTTATTTATTCTTCCTTTCTTCTTCCTTTATTCTTCCTTTCTTCTTCCTTTATTCTTCCTTTCTTCTTCCTTTCTTCTTCCTTTCTTTCTTCTTTCTTACTTCTTTCTTTCTTACTTCTTTCTTTCTTCTTTCTTCTTTCTTTCTTCTTTCTTTCTTTCTTCTTTCTTTTTTCCTCTTTCTTTCTTCTCTCTTTCTTATTTCTTTCTTCTTTCTTTCCTCTTTCTTTCTTTCTTCTTTCTTCTTTCTTACTTCTTTCTTTCTTCTTTCTTTCTTCTTCGTTTCTTTCTTCATTCTTTCTTTCTTCTTTCTTTCTTCTTCTTTTCTTCCTTCTTGCTCTCTTCTTTCTCTCTTTCTTATTTCTTCTTTCTTTCTGCTTTCTTTCTTCTTTCTTTCTTCTTTCTTTCTTCTTTCTTTCTTCTTTCTTTCTTCTTTCTTTCTTCTTTCTTTCTCCTTGCTTTCTTCTTTCTTTCTTACTTATTTCTTTCTGCTTTGTTTCTTCTTGCTTTCTTCTTTCTTTCTTCTTTCTTTCTTCTTTGTTTCTCCTTGCTTTCTTCTTTCTTTCTTATTTATTTCTTTCTGCTTTCTTTCTTCTTTCTTTCTTCTTTCTTACTTCTTTCTTCTTTCTTCTTTCTTTCTTTCTTTCTTTCTTTCTCCTTTCTCTCTTCTTTCTTTCTTACTTCTTTCTTACTTATTTCTTACTTATTTCTTACTTCTTTCTTACTTCTTTCTTTCTTCTTTCTTTCTTTCTTTCTTTCTTTCTTTCTTTCTTTCTTTCTTTCTTTCTTTCTTTCTTTCTTTCTTTCTTTCTTTCTTTCTTTCTTTCTTTCTTTCTTTCTTTCTTTCTTTCTTCTTTCTTTCTTCTTTCCTTTCCTTTCTTCTCCCTTTCTTTCTTCTTTCTTTCTTCTTTTTTCTTCGTTCTTTCTTTCTTCTTTCTTACTTTCTTCTTTCTTTCTTCTTTCTTTCTTCTCTCTTTCTTCTTTCTTACTTCTTTCTTAATTGTTTCTTACTTCTTTCTTACTTCTTTCTTCTTTCTTTCTTTCTTCTTTCTTACTTTCTTCTTTCTTTCTTCTTTCTTTCTTCTCTCTTTCTTCTTTCTTTTTTCTTTCTTTCTTCTTTCTTAATTCTTTCTTACTGCTTTCTTCTTTCTTTCTTCATCTTTTTTCTTTCTTACTTCTTTCATTCTTTCTTTCTTCTTTGTTTCTTCTTTCTCTCTTCTTTCTTCCTTCTCCCTTTCTTTCTTCTTTCTTTCTTCTTTGTATCTTCTTTCTCTCTTTCTTTCTTTCTTGTTTCTTTCTTCTTTCTTACTTCTTTGTTACTACTTTCTTTCTTCTTACTTTCTTCTTTCTTTCTTCTTCCTTTCTTCTTCCTTTCTTCTTCCTTTCTTCTTCCTTTCTTCTTCCTTTCTTCTTCCTTTCTTTCTTCTTTCTTACTTCTTTCTTTCTTCTTTCTTCTTTCATTCTTCTTTCTTTCTTCTTTCTTTCTTCTTTCTTTCTTACTTCTTTCTTAATTCTTTCTTACTGCTTTCTTCTTTCTTTCTTCCTTCTTTCTTCTTTCTTTCTTCTTTCATTCTTTCTTTCTTCTTTGTTTCTTCTTTCTTTCTTCTTTCTTCATTCTCCCTTTCTTTCTTCTTTCTTTCTTCTTTGTATCTTCTTTCTCTCTTTCTTTCTTTCTTGTTTCTTTCTTCTTTCTTTCTTTCTTTCTTCTTCCTTTTTTCTTCCTTCTTTCTTTCTTCTATCTTTCTTCTTTCTTTCATCTTTCTTTCTTCTTTCTTTCTTACTTCTTTCTTACTTCTTTCTTACTTCTTTCTTACTTGTTTCTTACTTCTTTTTTACTTCTTTCTTACTTCTTACTTCTTTCTTTTTTCTTTGTTCTTTCTTTCTTCTTTCTTTCTTCTTTCTTTCTTCTGTCTTTCTTCTTTCTTTCTTTCTTCTTTCTTACTTTTTTCTTACTTGTTTCTTACCTCTTTGTTACTTCTTTCTTACTTCTTTCTTTCTTCTTTCTTTTTTCTTTCGTTTTTCTTTCTTTCTTCTTTCTTTCTTCTTTCTTTCTTCATTCTTTCTTCTTTTTCTCTCTTTCTTCATTCTTTCTTTCTTCTTTCTTTCTTCATCTTTCTTCTTTCTTCTTTCTTTCGTCTTTCATTTGTCTTTCATTCTTCTTTATTTCTACTTTCTCTCTTTCTTCTTTCTTTCTACTTCCTTTCCTCTTTCTTTCTTTCTTCTTTCTTTCTTCTTTCTTTCTTCTTTCTTTCTTCTTTCTTTCTTCTTTCTTTCTTCTTCGTTTCTTTCTTCATTCTTTCTTTCTTCTTTCTTTATTCTTCCTTTCTTCCTTCTTTCTCTCTTCTGTCTTTCTTCTTTCTTCTTTCTTCTTTCTTCTTCCTTTCTTCTTTCTTTCTTCTTTCTTTCTTTTTTATTTCTTCTTTCTTTCTTACTGCTTTCTTCTTTCTTACTTTTTTCTTCTTTCTTTCTTCTTTCTTTCTTTCTTCTTTGTTTCTTATTTCTTTCTTCTTTGTTTCTTATTTCTTTCTTCTTTCTTTCTTCTTTCTTTGTTCTTTCTTTCTTACTTGTTTCTTACTTCTTTCTTGCTTCTTTCTTATTTCCTTCTTTCTTCTTTCTTTCTTCTTTCTCTATTCTTCCTTTTTTCTTCCTTTCCTCTTCTTTTCTTCTTTCTTTCTTCTTTCTTTCTTTCTTCTTTCTTTCTTCTTTATTTCTTCTTTCTTTCTTCTTTCTTTCTTCTTTCTTTCTTTCTTCTTCCTTTCTTTCTTCTTTCTTTCTTCTTTCTTCTTACTTTCTTTCTTCTTTCTTTCTTTCTTCTTTCTTTCTTTCTTCTTTCTTTCTTCTTTCTTTCCTCTTTCTTTCTTCTTTCTTCTTTCTTACTTTCTTCTTTCTTTCTTCTTACTTTCATTCTTCTCTCTTTATTCTTTCTTCTTTCTTTCTTCTTTCTTTCTTCTTTCATTCTTTCTTCTTTCTTTCTTCTTTCTTTCTTACTTCTTTCTTCTTTCTTTCTCCTTTTTTCTTCTTTCTTTCTTTCTACTTAATTTCTTTCTTCATTCTTCTTTCTTTCTTCTTTCTTTCTTCTTTCTTTCTTATTTCTTTCTTTCTTCTTTATTTCTTTCTTCTTTCTTTCTTCTTTCTTTCTTCTTTCTTTCTTCTTTCTTTCTTCTTTCTTTCTTACTTCTTTCTTACTTCTTTCTTACTTCATTCTTTCTTCTTTCTTTCTTCTTTCTTTCTTCTTTCTTCCTTCTTTCCTCTTTCTTTCTTCTTTCATTCTTTCTTTCTTCTTTGTTTCTTCTTTCTTTCTTCTTTCTTTCTTCTTTCTTTCTTTCTTCTTTCTTTCTTCTTTCTATCTTGATTCTTTCTTTCTTTCTTTCTTTCTTCTTTCTTTCTTCTTTCCTTCTTCTTTATTTCTTCTTCCTTTTTTCTTCTTTCTTTCTTCTTTTTTCTTTCTTCTTTCTTTCTTCTTTCTTTCTTTCTTCTTTCTTTCTTCTTTCATTCTTTCTTTCTTCTTTCTTTCTTCTTTCATTCTTTCTTTCTTCTTTCCTTCTTCTTTATTTCTTCTTCCTTTTTTCTTCTTTCTTTCTTCATTCTTTTTTCTTCTTTCTTTCTTCTTCCTTTCTTCCTTCTTTCTCTCTTCTTTCTTTCTTTCTTCTTTCTTCTTTCGTTCTTCTTTCTTTCTTCTTTCTTTCTTCTTAATTTTTTCTTCATTCTTCTTTCATTCCTCTTTCTTTCTTCATTCTTTCTTCTTTCTTTCATTCTTCTCTCTTTATTCTCTCTTCTTTCTTTCTTCTTTCATTCCTTCTTCTTTCTTTCTTCTTTCTTTCTTCTTACTTCTTTCTTTCTTCTTTCTTTCTTCTTTCTTTCTTCTTTCTTTCTTTCTTCTTTCTTTCTTCTTTCTTTCTTCTTTCTGTCTTCTTTCTTTCAACTTGCTTTCTTCTTTCTTTCTTCTTTCTTTCTTCTTTCTTTCTTACTACTTTCTTACTTCTTTCTTACTTCTTTCTTACTTCATTTTTTCTTCTTTCTTTCTTCTTTCTTTCTTCTTTCTTTCTTCTTTGTTTCTTCTTTCTTTCTTCTTTCTTTCTTACTTCTTTCTTACTTCTTTCTTACTTCATTCTTTCATCTTTCTTTCTTCTTTCATTCTTACTTGTTTCTTACTTCTTTGTTACTTCTTTCTTTTTCTTTCTTTCTTCTTTCTTTCTTCTTTCTTTCTTTCTTCTTTATTCTTTCTTCATTCTTTCTTTCTTCATTCTTCCTTTCTTCTTTCTTTCTTTCTTCTTGCTTTCTTCTTTCTTCTTTCTTTATTCTTTCTTTCTTCTTTCTTTCTTACTTCTTTTTCTTTCTTTCTCCTTTCTTTCTTCTTTCTTTCTTTATTTCTTCTTTCTTTCTTTCTTCATTCTTTCTTCTTTCTTTCTTTCTTTCTTCTTTCTTTCTTTCTTCTTTCTTTCTTCTTTCTTTCTTCTTTCTTTCTTCTTTCTTCTTTCTTTCTGCTTTCTTTCTCCTTTCTTTAATCTTTCTTTCTTTCTTCTTTCTTTTTGCTTTCATTCCTCTTTCTTTCTGTCTTCTTTCTTTCTTCTTTCTTTCTTCTTTCTTTCTTCTTTCTTTCTTACTTCTTTCTTACTTCTTTCTTACTTCATTCTTTCATCTTTCTTTCTTCTTTCATTCTTACTTGTTTCTTACTTCTTTGTTACTTCTTTCTTTTTCTTTCTTTCTTCTTTCTTTCTTCTTTCCTTTCTTTTTTCTTTCTTTCTTCTTTCTTTCTTCTCACTTTCTTCGTTCTTTCTTCTTTCTTTCTTCTTTTTTCTTTCTTCTTTCTTTATTACTTCTTTCTTACTTCTTCCTTATTTCTAACTTTCTTCTTTCTTTCTTTCTTCTTTCTTTCTTCTTTCTTTCTTATTTCTTCTTTATAGCTTCTTTCTTCTTTCTTTCTTCTTTCTTTCTTCTTTATTCTTTCTTCTTTCTTTCTACTTTCTTTCTTCTTTCTTCTTTCTTTCTGCTTTCTTCTTTCTTTCTTCTTTCTTTCTTCTTTCTTTCTTCTTTCTTTCTTCTTTCTTTCTTTCTTCTTTCTTCATTCTTTCTTCTTTTATTCGTCTTTCTTCTCTCTTTCTTTCTTCTATCTTTCTTCTTTCTTTCTTCTTTCTTTCTTCCTTCTTTCTTACTTCTCTCTTACTTCTTTCTTTCTTCTTTCTTACTTCTTTCTTTCTTCTTTCTTTCTTATTTCTTTCTTCTTTCTTTCTTTCCTCTTTCTTACTTCTTTCTTACTTCTTTCTTTCTTCTTCGTTTCTTTCTTCATTCTTTTTTCTTGTTTCTTTCTTCTTCCTTTCTTCCTTCATTCTCTCTTCTTTCTTTCTTTCTTCTTTCTACTTTCGTTCTTCTTTCTTTCTTCTTTCTTTCTTCTTAATTTATTCTTCATTCTTCTTTCATTCCTCTTTCTTTCTTCTTTCTTTCTTCTTTCTTTCTTACTTCTTTCTTCTTTCTTTCTCCTTTTGTCTTCTTTCTTTCTTTCTACTTAATTTCTTTCTTCATTCTTCTTTCTTTCATCTTTCTTTCTTATTTCTTTCTTTCTTCTCTCTTTCTTCTTTCTTCTTTCTTCTTTATTTCTTCTTTCTTCTTTCTTTCTTCTTTCTTTCTTCTTTCTTTCTTCTTTCTTCTTTCTTTCTTCTTTCTTTCTTCTTTCTTTCTTACTTCTTTCTTTCTTACTTCTTTCTTGTTTCTTTCTTCTTTCTTTCTTCATTCTGTCTTCTTTCTTTCTCCTTGCTTTCTCCTTGCTTTCTTCTTTCTTTCTTCTTTCTTTCTTCTTTCTTTCTTCTTTCTTTCTTAATTCTTTCTTACTTCTTTCTTACTTCTTTCTTGCTTCATTTATTCTTCTTTCTTTCTTCTTTCTTTTTCTTTGTTTCTTCTTTCTTTCTTCTTTCTTTCTTACTTCTTTCTTACTTCTTCCTTACTTCATTCTTTCTTCTTTCTTTCTTCTTTCTTTCTTCTTTCTTTCTTCTTTCTTCCTTCTTTCCTCTTTCTTTCTTCTTTCATTCTGTCTTTCTTCTTTGTTTCTTCTTTTTTTCTTCTTTCTTTTTTTCTTCTTTCTTTCTTCTTTCTATCTTGTTTCTTTCTTTCTTTCTTTCTTTCTTTCTTTCTTCTTTCTTTCTTCTTTCCTTCTTCTTTATTTCTTCTTCCTTTTTTCTTCTTTCTTTCTTCTTTTTTTCTTTCTTCTTTCTTTCTTCTTTCTTTCTTTCTTCTTTCTTTCTTTTTTCTATCTTCTTTCTTTCTTTCTTCTTTCTTTCTTCTTTCTTTCCTCTTTCTTTCTTTCTTCTTTCTTCTGTCTTTATTCTTTCTTTCTTCTTTCTTTCTTCTTTATTTCTTCTTCCTTTCTTCCTTCTTTCTCTCTTCTTTCTTTCTTTCTTATTTCTTCATTCTTTCTGCTTTCTTTCTTCTTTCTTTCTTCTTTCTTTTTTACTTCTTTCTTCTTTCTTTCTTCTTTCTTTCTTCTTTCTTTCTCCTTGCTTTCTTCTTTCTTTCTTACTTATTGCTTTCTGCTTTCTTTCTTCTTTCTTTCTTCTTTCTTTCTTCTTTCTTTCTTCTTTCTTTCTTCTTTCTTCTTTCTTTCTTCTTTCTTTCTTCATTCTTTTTTCTTCTTTCTTCTTCCTTTCTTCCTTCTTTCTCTCTTCTTTCTTTCTTTCTTCTTTCTACTTTCGTTCTTCTTTCTTTCTTCTTTCTTACTTCTTAATTTTTTCTTCATTCTTCTTTCATTCCTCTTTCTTTCTTCTTTCTTTCTTCTTTCATTCCTTCTTCTGTCTTTCTTCTTTCTTTCTTACTTCTTTTTTCTTCCTTTCTCCTTTTTTCTTCTTTCTTTCTTTCTACTTAATTTTATTCTTCATTCTTCTTTCTTTCTTCTTTCTTTCTTCTTTCTTTCTTACTTCTTTCTTTCTTCTCTCTTTCTTCTTTCTTCTTTCTTCTTTATTTCTTCTTTCTTTCATCTTTCTTTTTCTTTCTTTCTCCTTGCTTTCTTCTTTCTTTCTTACTTATTTCTTTCTGCTTTCTTTCTTCTCTCTTTCTTCTTTCTTCTTTCTTCTTTATTTCTTCTTTCTTCTTTCTTTCTTCTTTCTTTCTTCTTTCTTTCTTCTTTCTTCTTTCTTTCTTCTTTCTTTCTTCTTTCTTTCTTACTTCTTTCTTTCTTACTTCTTTCTTGTTTCTTTCTTCTTTATTTCTTCATTCTGTCTTCTTTCTTTCTCCTTGCTTTCTTCTTTCTTTCTTCTTTCTTTCTTCTTTCTTTCTTCTTTCTTTCTTAATTCTTTCTTACTTCTTTCTTACTTCTTTCTTACTTCATTTATTCTTCTTTCTTTCTTCTTTCTTTTTCTTTGTTTCTTCTTTCTTTCTTCTTTCTTTCTTACTTCTTTCTTACTTCTTCCTTACTTCATTCTTTCTTCTTTCTTTCTTCTTTCTTTCTTCTTTCTTTCTTCTTTCTTTCTTCTTTCTTTCTTCTTTCTTCCTTCTTTCCTCTTTCTTTCTTCTTTCATTCTTTCTTTCTTCTTTGTTTCTTCTTTCTTTCTTCTTTCTTTGTTTCTTCTTTCTTTCTTCTTTCTATCTTGTTTCTTTCTTCTTCCTTTCTTCTTTCTTTCTTCTTTCTATCTTGTTTCTTTCTTCTTTCTTTCTTACTTCTTTGTTCTTTCTTTCTTCTTTCTTTCTTATTTCTTTCTTCCTTCTTTCTTTCTTCTTTCTATCTTGTTTCTTTCTTTCTTTCTTTCTTTCTTCTTTCTTTCTTCTTTCCTTCTTCTTTATTTCTTCTTCCTTTTTTCTTCTTTCTTTCTTCTTTCTTCTTTCTTTCTTCTTTCTTTCTTTCTTCTTTCTTTCTTTCTTCTTTCTTTCTTCTTTCTATTTTCTTTCTTTCTTTCTTCTTTTTTTCTTTGTTCTTTCTTTCTTCTTTCTTCTTTCTTTCTTATTTCTTTCTTACTTCTTTCTTACTTTTTCTTACTTGTTTCTTACTTCTTTCTTACTTCTTTCTTCTTTCTTTCTTTCTTACTTACTTCTTTCTTAATTCTTTCTTACTTCTTTCTTCTTTCTTTCTTCCTTCTTTCTTCTTTCTTTCTTCTTTCACTCTTTCTTTCTTCTTTGTTTCTTCTTTCTTTCTTCTTTCTTCCTTCTCTCTTTCTTTCTTCTTTCTTTCTTCTATCTTCTTTCTCTCTTTCTTTCTTTTTTTCTTCTTTCTTACTTCTTTGTTACTACATTCTAACTTCTTTCTTTTTTCTTTATTTTTTTCTTTCTTTTTTCTTTCTTTCTTCTTTCTTTCTTCTTTCTTTCTTTCTTCTTTCTTTCTTTCTTTCTTCTTGCTTTCTTTCTTCCTTCTTTCTTTCTTCTATCTTTCTTCTTTCTTTCATCTTTCTTTCTTCTTTCATTCTTACTTGTTTCTTACTTCTTTGTTACTTCTTTCTTTTTCTTTCTTTCCTCTTTCTTCTTTTTTTTTCTTCTTTATTCTTTCTTCATTCTTTCTTTCTTCATTCTTCCTTTCTTCTTTCTTTCTTTCTTCTTTCTTTCTTCTTTCTTTCTTTCTTCTTTCTTTATTCTTTCTTTCTCCTTTCTTTCTTCTTTCTTTCTTTATTTCTTCTTTCTTTCTTTCTTCATTCTTTCTTCTTTCTTTCTTTCTTCTTTCTTTCTTTCTTCTTTCTTTCTCCTTTCTTTCTGCTTTCTTTCTCCTTTCTTTATTCTTTCTTTCTTTCTTCTTTCTTTCTGCTTTCTTTCCGTCTTCTTTTTTTCTTCTTTCTTTCTTCTTTTTTTCTTCTAGCTTTCTTCTTTCTTTCTTTCTTCTTCCTTTCTTACTTCTATTTTCTTTCTTTCTTCTTTCCTCTTTCTTTCTTTCTTCTTTCTTTCTTCTTTCTTTCTTCGTTCTTTCTTCTTTCTTTCTTCTTTTTTCTTTCTTCTTTCTTTATTACTTCTTTCTTACTTCTTCCTTATTTCTATCTTTCTTCTTTCTTTATTCTTTCTTTCTTCTTTCTTTCTTATATCTTCTTTCTTTCTTCTTTTTCTTTCTTTCTTTCTTCTTTCTTTCTCCTTTCTTTCTCCTTTCTTTCTTTCTTACCTCTTTCTTACTTCTTTCTTACTTCTTTCTTACTTCTTTATTTTTTCTTTCTTTCTTCTTTCTTTCTTCTTGCTTTCTTCTTCCTTTCTTCTTCCTTTCTTCTTCCTTTCTTCTTCCTTTCTTCTTCCTTTCTTCTTCCTTTCTTCTTTCTTTCTTCTTTCTTTCTTCTTTCTCTCGTCTTTCTTTCTTCTTTCTTTCTTCTTTCTTCTTTCTTTCTTTCTTCTTTCTTTCTTCTTTATTCTTTCTTCTTTCTTTCTTCTTTCTTTCTTCTTTCTTTCTTCTTTCTTTCTTCTTTCTTTCTTTCTTCTTTCATTCGTCTTTCTTCTTTCTTTCTTCTTTCTTTCTTCTTTCTTTCTTCTTTCTTTCTTCTTTCTTTCTTACTTCTTTCTTACTTCTTTCTTTCTTCTTTCTTTCTTCTTTCTTTCTTTTTTCTTTCTTACTTCTTTCTTAATTCTTTCTTACTTCTTTCTTCATTTTTCTTTCTTTATTCTTTCTTTCTTCTTTCTTTCTTTCTTTCTTTTTTCTTTCTTTCTTTCTTCTTCCTTTCTTTCTTCTTTCTTTCTTCTTTCTTCTTTCTCTATTCTTTCTTTCTTTCTTCTTTCTTTCTTTCTTCTTTCTTTCTTTCTTTCTTCTTTCTTTCTTTCTTCTTTCTTTCTTTCTTCTTTCTTTCTTTCTTCTTTCTTTCTTTCTTCTTTCTTCTTTCTTTCTTCTTTCTTTCTTTCTTCTCTCTTACTTCTTTCTTTCTTCTTTCTTTCTTTCTTTCTTTCTCTCTTTCTTCTTTCTTTCTTCTTTCTTTCTTCTTTCTTTCTTCTTTCTTACTTCTTTCTTACTTCTTTCTTACTTCTTTTTTTCTTCTTTCTATCTTCTTTTTTTCTTATTTCTCAATTCTTTCTTTCTTCTTTCTTTCTTCTTTCTTTCTTCTTTCTTTCTTCTTTCTTTCTTCTTTCTTTCTTCCTTCTTTCTTCCTTCTTTCTTCCTTCTTTCTTTCTTCTTTCATTCTTTCTTCTTTCATTCTTTCTTCTTTCTTTCTTTCTTCTTACTTTCTTCTTTCTTCTTTATTCTTTCTTTATTTTTCTTTCTTCCTTTTTTCTTCTTTCTATCTTTCCTCTTTCTTTCTTTCTTCTTCCATTCTTCTTTCTTTCTTCTTTCTTGCTTAATTTTTTCTTCTTACTTGCTTTCTTCTTTCTTTCTTCTTTCTTTCTTCTTTCTTTCTTCTTTCTGTCTTCTTTCTTTCTTCTTTCTTTTGCTTTCTTTCTTCTTTCTTTCTTTCTTCTTTCTTTCCTCTTTCTTTCTTCTTTCTTACTTTCTTCTTTCTTTCTTCTTACTTTCATCTTTATTTCTTCTTTCTTCTTTCTTTTTTCTTTCTTTCTTCTTTCTTTCTTTCTTACTTCTTTCTTCTTTCTCCTTTCTTTCTCCTTTCTTTCATCTTTCTTCTTTCTTTCTTCTTTCTTTCTATTTTCTCCTTTCTTTCTTTCTTTCTCCTTTCTTACTTCTTTTTTTCTTCTTTCTTACTTCTTGCTTACTTCTTGCTTACTTCATACTTACATCTTTCTTTCTTCTTTCTTTCTTTCTTTCTTTCTTTCTCCTTTCTTTCTTCTTTCTTTCTTTCTTTCTCCTTTCTTTCTTCTTTCTTTCTTTCTTTCTTTCTCCATTCTTTCTTCTTTCTTCTTTCTTTCTTTCTTCTTTCTTTATTCTTTCTTTCTTCTTTCTTCCTTCTTTCTTTCTACTTTCTTTCTTCTTTCTTTCTTCTTTCTTTCTTCTTTCTTTCTTCTTTCTTTCCTTCTTCTTTCTTTCTTTCTTCTTTCTTTCTTTCTTTCTTTCTTTCGTTCTTTCTTCTTTCTTAATTCCTTCTTTCTTCTTTCTTTCTTTCTTCTTTCCTTCTTCGTTCTTTCTTTCCTCTTTCTTTCTTCTTTCTTTCTTCTTTCTTTCTTCTTTCTTTCTTTCTTCATTCTTTTTTGTTTCTTTCTTCTTTCTTTCTTCCTTCTTTCTTCTTTCTTTCTTTCTTCTTTCCTTCTTCTTTATTTCTTCTTTTCTTCTTTCTTTCCTCCTTCTTTCCTTCTTCTTTCTTCTTCCTTTCTTTCTTCTTTCTTACTTCTTTCTTTCTTCTTTCTTTCTTCTTTCTTTCTTCTTTCTTCCTTCTTTCCTCTTTTTTTCTTCTTTCATTCAATCTTTCCTCTTTGTTTCTTCTTTCTTTCTCCTTTTTTTTTTCTTTCTTTCTTCTTTCTTACTTCCTTCTATCTTCTTTCTTACTTTCTTTCTTCCTTTCTTTCTTCTTTCTTTCTTCTTTTTTCTTCGTTCTTTCTTTATTCTTTCTTCTTTCTTTCTTCTTTCTTTCTTCTTTCTTTCTTCATTCTTTCTTCATTCTTTCTTTATTCTTTCTTTCTTTCTTCTTTCTTTCTTCTTTCTTTCTTTCTTCTTTCTTTATTCTTTCTTTCTTCTTTCTTTCTTACTTCTTTCTTTTTCTTTCTTTCTCCTTTCTTTCTTCTTTCTTTCTTTATTACTTCTTTCTTTCTTTCTTCATTCTTTCTTCTTCCTTTCTTCCTTCATTGTTTCTTCTTTCTTTCTTCTTTCTTTCTTTCTTTCTTCTTTCTTTCTTCTTTCTTACTTCTTTGTTACTTCTTTCTTTTTTCTTTCTTTCTTCAACTTTCTTCTTTCTTTCTTCTTCCTTTCTTACTTCATTTTTCTTTCTTTCTTCTTTCTTCTTCCTTTCTTTCTTCTTTCTTTCTTCTTTCATTCCTTCTTCTTTCTTTCTTCTTTCTTTCTTACTTCTTTCTTCTTTCTTTCTCCTTGCTTTCTTCTTTCTTTCTTCTTTCTTCTTTCTTTCTTTCTTCTTTCTTTCTCCTTTCTTTCTTCTCTCTTTATTTCTTATTTCTTCTTTCTATCTTCATTCTTCTTTCTTTCTTTCTTCTTTCTTTTTTCTTTCTTTTATCTTTCTTTCTTTCTTATTTCTTCTTTCTATCTTCATTCTTCTTTCTTTCTTTCTTCTTTCTTTCTTCTTTCTTTGTTTCTTATTTTTTCTTTCTTTCTTCTTTCTCTTTCTTTCTTTCTTCTTTTTTTCTCCTTTCTTTCTTCTTTCTTCTTCTTTATCTCTTACCTCTTCCTTATTTCTTTCTTACTTCTTACTTCTTTCTTACTACTTTCTTATTTCTTTCTTTCTCCTTTCTTTCTTCTTTCTTTCTTCTTTCTTTCTTCTTCCTTTCTTCTTCCTTTCTTCTTCCTTTCTTCTTCCTTTCTTCTTCCTTTCTTCTTCCTTTCTTCTTCCTTTCTTCTTTCTTTCTTCTTTCTTTCTTCTTTCTTTCTTTCTCTTTTCTTTCTTCTTTCTTTCTTCTTTCTTTCTTCTTTCTTTATTCTTCCTTTCTTCTTTCTTTTTTCTTCCTTTCTTTCTTCTTCCTTTCTTATTTCTTTCTTATTTCTTTCTTCTTTCTTTCTTCTTTCTTCTTTCTTTCTTCTTTCTTACTTACTTCTTTCTTTCCTCTTTCTTCTTTCTTTTTTCCTCCTTTTTTTCTTTCTTCTTTCTTTCTTCTTTCTTTATTCTTCCTTTCTTCTTCCTTTCTTTCTTCTTTCTTTCTTCTTTCCTACATCTTTCTTCTTTCTTTCTTACTTCTTTCTTCTTTCTTACTTACTTCTTTCTTTCCTCTTTCTTCTTTCTTTTTTCCTCTATTTTTTCTTTCTTCTTTCTTTCTTTTTTTCTTTCTTCTTTCTTTCTTCTTTCTTTCTTCGTTCTTCTTTCTTTCTTCTTTCTTTCTTCGTTCTTCTTTCTTTCTTCTTTCTTCTTTCTTTCTTCTTTCTTTCTTACTACTTTCTTACTTCTTTCTTACTTGTTTCTTACTTCTTTGTTACTTCTTTATTACTTCTTTCTTTCTTCTTTCTTTTTTCTTTCTTTCTTCTTTCTTTCTTCTTTCTTTCTTCTTTATTTCTTTCTTTCTTCTTTCTTTCCTCTTTCTTCTTTCTTTCACTTTCTTTCTTCTTTCTTTCTTCTTTCTTTCTTTCTTTCTTCTTACTTTCTTCTTTCTTTCTTCTTTCTCTCTTCTTTCTTTCTTTCTTCTTTCTTTCTTCTTTCTTTCGTCTTTCTTTCTTCTTTCTTTCTTCTTTCTCTCTTTATTCTTTCTTTCTTCTTTCTCTCTTCTTTCTTTCTTTCTTCTTTCTTTCTTTCTTTTTTCTTTCTCCTTTCTTTCTTCTTTCTTTCTTCTTTCTTTCTGGCTTCTTTCTTACTTCTTTCTTCTTTAATTCTTCTTTCTTTCATCTTTCTTTCTTTCTTCTTAATTTCTTTCTTTCATTCTTCTTTCTTTCTTCTTTCTTTCTTCTTTCTTTCTTTCTCCTTAATTTCTTTCTTTCATTCTTCTTTCTTTCTTTCTTTCTTCTTTCTTTCTTCTTTCTTTCTTTCTTTCTTCTTCCTTTCTTTCTTCCTTCTTTTTTCTTCTTTCTTTCTTCTTTCTTACTTCTTTCTTAGTTGTTTCTTACTTCTTTGTTACTTCTTTCTTACTTCTTTCTTTCTTCTTTTTTTTTACTTTCTTTCTTCTTTCTTTCTTCTTTCTCTCTTTCTTTCTTCTTTCTTCTTTCTTCTTTCTTTCTTCTTTCTTCTTTCTTTCTTTCTTCTTTCTTTCTTCTTTCTTTCTTACTTCTTTCTTTCTTGTTTCTTTCTTTCTTCTTTCTTTCTTCTTCCTTTCTTCTTCCTTTCTTCTTCCTTTCTTTCTTATTTCTTTCTTATTTCTTTCTTTTTTCTTCTTTCTTTCTTCTTTCTTTGTTCTTTCTTTCTTCTTTCTTTCTTTCTTCTTTCTTTCTTCTTTCTTTCTTCTTTCTTTCTTACTTCTTTCTTTCTTGTTTCTTTCTTTCTTCTTTCTTTCTTCTTCCTTTCTTCTTCCTTTCTTCTTCCTTTCTTTCTTCTTTTTTTCTTCTTTCTTTCTTACTTCTTGCTTACATCTTTCTTTCTTCTTTCTTTCTTCTTTCTTTATTCTTAATTTCTTCTTCCTTTCCTCTTCCTTTCATTCTTCTTTCTTTCTTCTTTCTTTCTTACTTCTTTCTTTCCTCTTTCTTCTTTCTTTCTTTCTTCTTTCTTTCTTCTTTCTTTTTTCTTCTTTCTTTCTTTCTTTCTTCTATCATTCTTCTTTCGTTCTTCTTTCTTTATTAATTCTTTATTACTTCTTTCTTTCTTCTTTCTCTCTTCTTTCTTTCTTTCTTCTTTCTTTATTCTTCCTTTCTTCTTCCTTTCTTCTTCCTTTCTTTCTCATTTCTTTCTTTTTTCTTTCTTTCTTCTTTCTTTCTTCTTTTTTCTTTCTTTCTTCTTTCTTTCTTCTTTCTTCTTTCTTTCTACTTTCTTTCATACTTCTTTCTTAATTCTTTCTTTCTTCTTTCTTTCTTCTTTCTTCCTTCTATATTCTTTCTTTCTTCTTTCATTCTTTCTTTCTTCTTTCTTCTTTCTTTCTTAGTTCTTTATTTCTTCTGTCTTTCTTCTTTCTTTTTCTTTCTTTCTTCTTTCCCTCTTCTTTCTTATCTCTTTCTTTCTTTTTTCTTTCTTTTTTCTTTCTTTTTTCTTTCTTTCTTCTTTCTTTCTTCTTTCTTACTTCATTCTTTATTCTTTCTTTCTTCTTTCTTTCTTCTTTCTTTCATTTTTTCTTTCTTCCTTTCTTCATTCTTTCTTCTTTCTTTCTTTCTTTCTTCATTCTTTCTTTCTTCTTTCTTTCTTCTTTATTTCTTCTTTCTTCTTTCTTTTTTCTTTCTTCTTTCTTACTTCTTTCTTTCTGCTTTCTTTCTTCTTTCTTTATTTCTTCTTTATTTCTGCTTTCTTTCTTCTTTATTTCTGTCCTCTTTCTTTCTTCTTTCTTTCTTCTTTCTTTCTTACTTCTTTCTTTCTTACTTCTCTCTTATTTCTTTCTTCTTTCTTATTTCTTTCTTCTTTCTTTATTCTTTCTTCTTTCTTTCTTCTTTCTTTTTTCTTCTTTCTTTCTTACTTCTTTCTTACTTCTTACTTATTTCTTTTTTCTTTCTTCTTTCTTTCTTTTTTCTTTCTTCTTTCTTTCTTCTTCCTTTCTTCTTTCATTCTTCTTTCTTTCTTCAGTCTTTCTTTCTTCTTTCATTCTTCTTTCTTTCTTCTTTCTTCTTTCTCTCTTCTTTCTTTCTTTCTTCTTTCTTTCTCCCTTTTTCTTTCTCATTTCTTTCTTCTTTCTTTATTCTTCCTTTCTTCTTCCTTTCTTCTTCCTTTCTTATTCCTTTCTTCTTCCTCTGTCTTCCTCTCTTATTTCTTTCTGCTTTCTTTCTTCTATCTTTCTTTCTTCTTTCTTTCTTCTTTCTTTCTTCTTTCTTTCTTCTTTCGTTCTTCTTTCTTACTTCTTTCTTTCTAACATCTTTCATACTTCTTTCTTACTTCTTTGTTTCTTCTTTCTTTCTTCATTCTTTCTTCTTTCTTTCTTATTTCTTTCTTCTTTCTTTCTTTCTTTTTTCTTTCTTTCTTCTTTATTCTTTCTTTCTTCTTTCATTCTTTCTTTCTTCTTTGTTTCTTCTTTCTTTCTTCTTTCCTTCTCTCTTACTCTCTTCTTTCTTTCTTCTTTAATTCTTCTTTCTCTCTCTTTCTTTCTTCTTTCTTTCTTCTTTCTTTCTTCTTTTTTACTTCTTTCTTACTTCTTTCTTTCCTCTCTCTTTTTTCTTTCTTTCTTCTTTCTTTCTTCTTTCTTCCTTCTTTCTTTCTTCTTTCTTTCTTCTTTCTTTCGTCTTTCTTTCTTCTTTCTTTCTTCATTCTTCATTTCTTCTTTCTTTCTTCTTTCTTCTTTCTTTTTTTCTTCTTTCTTTATCCTTTCTTTGTTCTTTCTTTCTTTCTTTCTCACTTTCTTTCTTTCCTTCTTTCTTTGTTCTTTCTTTCTTTCTTCATTCTTCCTTTCTTCTTTCTTCTTTCTTCTTTCTTTCTTCTTTCCTTCTTTCTTCTTTCTTTATTCTTTCTTTCTTCTTTCTTTCTTTCTTCTTTCTTTCTTCTTTCTTTCTTACTTCTTTCTTACTTCTTTCTTTCTTCTTTCTTTCTTCTTTCTTTCTTCTTTCTTTCTTCTTTCTTTCATTCTTTCTTCTTTCTCTCTTTCTTCTTTCTTTCTTTCTTCTTACTTACTTTCTTCTTTCTTTCTAATTTCTTTCTTCCTTTTTATTTCTTCTTTCTTTCTTATTTCTTTATTCTTTCTTTCTTCTTTCGTTCTTCTTTCATTCTTGTTTCTTCTTTCTTTCTTTCTTTCTTCTTTCTCTCTTCTTTCTTTCTTCTTTATTTATTCTTCCTTTCTTCTTCCTTTCTTCTTCCTCTCTTATCCCTTTCTTCTTCCTTTCTTCAGCCTTTCTTATTTCTTTCTTCTTTCTTTCTTTCTTCTTTCTTTCTCCTTTCTTTCTTCTTTCTTCTTTCTTTCTTCTTTCATTCTTTCTTTCTTCTTTGTTTCTTCTTTCTTTCTTCTTTAATTATTCTTTCTCTCTTTCTTTCTTTCTTTCTACTTTCTTTCTTCTTTCTTACTTCTTTTTTACTTCTTTCTTACTTCTTTCTTTCTTCTTTCTTTTTTCTTTCTGTCTTCTTTCTTTATTCTTTCTTTCATCTTTCTGTCTTCTTTCTTTCTTTCTTTCTTCTTCCTTTCTTTCTTCCTTCTTTCTTTCTTCTTTCTTTTGTCTTTCTTCCTTCTTTCTTACTTCTTTCTTACTTGTTTCTTACTGCTTTGTTACTTCTTTCTTACTTCTTTCTTTCTTCTTTCTTTATTCTTTCTTTCTTCTTTCTTTCATTCTTTCTTCTTTCTTTCTTGATCCTTTCTTCTTTCTTTCTTTCTTTCTTCATTCTTTCTTTCTTCTTTCTTTATTCTTTCTTTCTTCTTTCTTTCTTTCTTTTCTTTCTGCTTTCTTTCTTCTTTCTTTCTTTCTTCTTTCTTTCTTCTTTCTTTCTTCTTTCTTTCTTCTTTCTTTCATCTTCCTTTCTTCTTGGTTTCTTCTTTCTTTCTTCTTTCTTTCTTACGTCTTTCTTCTTTCTTTCTTACTTATTTCTTCTTTCTTTCTTTCTAATTTCTTTCTTCCTTTTTATTTCTTCTTTCTTTCTGTCTTCTTTCTTTCTTCTTTCTTTCTTCTTTCTCTCTTCTTTCTTTCTTCTTTCTTTCTTCTTTCTTTCTTCGTTCTTTCTTCTTCCTTTCTTTCTTCTTTCTTCTTTCTTTCTTCTTTCTTTCTTACTTCTTTTTTCTTTCTTTCTTCTTTCATTATTCTTTCTTTCTTTCTTCTTTCTTTCTTCTTTCTTTCTTCTTTCTTCTTTCTTTCTGCTTTCTTTCCCCTTCTTTATTCTTTCTTTCTTTCTTTTTTCTTTCTGCTTTATTTCTTCTTTCTTTCTGTCTTCTTTCTGTCTTCCTTCTTTCTTCTTTCTTTCTTCTTTCTTTATTCTTCCTCTCTTCTTTCTTTCTTCTTTCTTTCTTCTTTCTTCCTTTTTTCTTCTTTCTTTCTTCTTTCATTCTTTCTTTCTTCTTTGTTTCTTCTTTCTTTCTTCTTTCCTTCTTCTCTCTTACTATATTCTTTCTTTCTTCTTTAATTCTTCTTTCTCTCTTTCTTTCTTTCTTTCTTCTTTCTTTTTTCTTTCTTTCTTCTTTCTTTATTCTTTCTTTCTTCTTTCTTTCTTCTTTCTTTCTTCTTTCTTTCTTCTTTCTTTCGTCTTTCTTTCTTCTTTCACTCTTACTTCTTTATTACTTCTTTCTTACTTGTTTCTTACTTCTTTGTTACTTCATTCTTACTTCTTTCTTTCTTCTTTCTTTCTTATTTCTTTCTTTCTTCTCTCTTTCTTCTTTCTTTCTTATTTCTTTCTTTCTTCTTTCTTTCTTCTTTATTTCTTCTTTCTTTCTTACTACTTTCTTACTTCTTTCTTCTTTCTTTTTTCTAATTTCTTTCTTTCTTCTTTCTTTCTATTTTCTTCTTTCTTTCTACTTTATTCTTTCTTTCTTCTTTCTTTCTGATTTCTTTCTTCTTTCTTTCTTTCTTCTTTCTTTCTGATTTCGTTCTTCTTTCTTTTTTTCTTCTTTCTTTCTGCTTTCTTTCTTCTTTCTTTCTTCTTTCTTTCTGATTTCTTTCTTCTTTCTTTTTTTCTTCTTTCTTTCTTCTTTCTTTCTTCTTTCTTCTTTCTTTCTTCTTTCTTTCTTCTTTCATTATTCTTTCTTTCTTCTTTTTTTCTTTCTTCTTTCTTTCTTACTTCTTACTTCTTTTTTCTTAATTCTTCCTTTCTTCTTTCTTCGTTCTTTCTTTCTTCTTTCTTTCTTTCTTCTCTCTTTCTTCTTTCTTTCGTCTTTCTTTCTTCTTTATTTCTACTTTCTCTCTTTCTTCTTTCTTTCTACTTTCTTTCCTCTTTCTTTCTTTCTTCTTTCTCTCTTCTTTCTTTCTTTCTTCTTTCTTCTTTCTTTCTTCTTTCTTTCTTCTTTCTTTCTTCTTTCTTCCTTTCTTCTTTCTTTCTTTCTTCTTTCTTTCTTTCTTCTTTCTTTCTTCTTTCTTTCTTTCTCCTTTCTTTATTTTTCTTTCTTCTTTCTTTCTCCTTTCTTTCTTTATTCTTTCCTTCCTCTTTCATTCTTACTTCTTCCTTACTTCTTTCTTAATTCTTTCTTCTTTCTTTCTTCTTTCTTTCATTCTTTCTTCTTTCTTTCTTTCTTCATTCTTTCTTCTTTCTTTCTTTCTTCATTCTTACTTTATTCTTTCTTTCTTCTTTCTTTCTTCTTTCTTCTTTCTTTCTTCTTTCTTTCTGCTTTCTTTTTTCTTTATTCTTTCTTTCCTCTTTATTTCTGCTTTCTTTCTTCTTTCTTTCTTTCTTCTTTCTCTCTTTTTTCTTTCTTCTTTCTTCATTCTTCCTTCGTTCTTCTTTCTTCTTTCTTTTTCCTTTCTTCTTTCTTGCTGCTTGCTTTTTCTTTCTTTCTTTCTTTCTTCTTTCTTTCTTATTTCTTTCTTATTTCTTTCTTCTTTCTTCTTTCTTTCTTCTTTCTTTCTTTCTTCTTTCATTCTTCTTTCGTTCTTCTTTCTTTCTTAATTCTTTCTTATTGTTTCTTACTTCTTTCTTTCTTTTTATTTCTTCTTCGTTTCTTTCTTCATTCTTTCTTTGTTCTTTCTTTCTTCTTCCTTTCTTCCTTCTTTCTCTCTTCTTCCATTCTTTCTTCTTTCTTTCTTCTTTCTTTCTTCTTTCTTTCTTCTTTCTTTCTTTCTTCTTTCTTTCTTCTTTCTTTCTTCTTTCTTTCTTCTTTCTTTCTTCTTTCTTTCTTCTTTCTTCCTTCTTTCTTTCTTACTTCTTTCTTACTTCTTTCTTCTTTCTTTCTTTCTAATTTCTTTCTTCTTTCTTTCTTCTTTCTTTCTTCTTTCTTTCTTTTTTCTTTCTTCTCTCTTTCTTAATTCTTTCTTACTTCTTTCTATCTTCTTTCTTTCTTACTTCTTTCTTACTTCTTTCTTCCTTGTTTCTTACTTCTTTGTTACATCTTTCTTACTTCTTTCTTTCTTCTTTATTTCTTTCTTTGATCTTTCTTTATTCATTCTTCTTCTTTCTTTCTTCTTTCTTTCTTAATTCTTTCTTACTTCTTTCTATCTTCTTTCTTTCTTTTTATTTCTTCTTCGTTTCTTTCTTCATTCTTTCTTTCTTCTTTCTTTCTTCCTTCTTTCTTCTTTCTTTCTTTCATCTTAATTTCTTTCTTTCATTCTTCTTTATTTCTTCTTTCTTTCTTCTTTCTTTCTTCTTTCTTTCTTCTTTCTTTCTTTTTTCTTTCTTTCTTCTTTCTTACTTCTTTCTTACTTCTACTTTGTTTTTTCTTTCTTTCTTCATTCTCCTTTCTTTCTTCTTTCTTTCTTCATTCTTTCTTCTTTCTTTCTTCTTTCATTCTTTCTTTTTTCTTTGTTTCTTCTTTGTTTCTTCTTTTTTTCTTCTTTCTTTCTTTCTTCTTTCTTTCTTCTTTCTATCTTCTTTCTTTCTTTCTTTCTTTCTTTTTCTTTCTTCTTTCTTTCTTTTTTCCTTGTTCTTTCTTTCTTCTTTCTTTCTTTCTTCTTTCATTATTCTTTCTTTCTTTCTCCTTTCTGTCTTCTTTCTTTCTTTCTTACTTCTTCCTTCTTTCTCCCTTCTTTCTTTCTTCTTTCTTTCTTCTTTCTTTCTTCTTTCTTTCTTCTTTCTTTCTTCGTTCTTTCTTCGTTCTTTCCTTCTTTCTTTCTTCTATCTTTCTTCTTTCTTCTTTCTTTCTTCACTCTTTCTTCTTTCTTTCTTCTTTCCTTTATCTTTCTTTCTTCTTTCTTTCTTCTTTCTCTCTTACTTCTTTCTTCTTTCTTTCTTACTTCTTTCTTTCTTCTTTCTTTCTTCTTTCTCTCTTACTTCTTTCTTCTTTCTTTCTTCTTCCTTTCTTCTCTCTTACTTTCTTCTTTCTTTGTTCTTTCTCACTTTCTTTTTTCTTTCTTCTTTCTTTCTTTCTTCATTCTTCCTTTCTTCTTTATTTCTTTCTTCTACCTTTCGTCTTTCTTTCTTTCTTTCTTCTTTCTTTATTGTTTTTCTTCTTTCTTTCTTTCTTCTTTCTTTCTTCTTTATTTCTTCTTTCTTTCTTCTTTCTTTCATTCTTAATTCTTTCTTTCTTTCTTCATTCTTTCTTTATTCATTCTTTCTTCTTTCTTTCTTCTTTCTTTCTTCTTTCTTCTTTCTTTCTTATTACTTTCTGTCTTCTTTCTTTCTTCTTTCTTTCTTCTTTCTTTCTTCATTCTTTCTTCTTTCTTTATTTCTTCTTTCTTTCTTCTTTCTTCTTTCTTCTTTCTTCTTTCTTCTTTCTTCTTTCTTCTTTCTTCTTTCTTCTTTCTTCTTTCTTCTTTCTTCTTTCTTCTTTCTTCTTTCTTTCTTCTCTCTTTCTTCTCTCTTTCTTCTTTCTTTCTTCTCTCTTTCTTCTTTCTTTCTTCTTTCTTCCTTTATTTCTTTCTTCTTTCTTCTTTCTTTCTCTCTTCTTTCTTTCTTTCTCCTTTCTTTCTTTCCTTTTTCATTCTTCTTTCTTTCATCTTTCTTTCTGTGTTCTTTCTTTCTTTCTTCTTTCTTCTTTCTTTCTCTCTTCTTTCTTTCTTCTTTCTTCTTTCTTCTTTCTTCTTTCTTCTTTCTTTCTTTCTTTCTTCTTTCTTTCTTCTTTCCTTCTTCTTTCTTCTTTCCTTCTTCTTTCTTCTTTCCTTCTTCTTTCTTCTTTCATTCTTCTTTCTTTCTTACTTCTTTCTTTCTTACTTCTTTCTTATTTCTTTCTTCTTTCTTCTTTCTTTCTTCTTTATTTCTTTCTTCTTTCATTCTTCTTTCTTTCTTCCTTCTTTCTTACGTCTTTCTTACTTCTTTCCTTTTACTTTCTTTCTTCTTTCTTTATTCTTCCTTTCTTCTTCCTTTCTTCTTTCTTTCTTCTTTCTTCTTTCTTTCTTTCTTCTTTTTTCTTCTTTCTTTCTTTTTTCTTCTTTCTTTCTTCTTTCTTTCTTCTTTCTTTCTACATTTTTATTCTTTCTTTCTTCTTTCTTTCTTATTTTTTTCTTCCTTCATTTTTATTCGTTCTTTCTTCTTTCTTTCTTTCTTATTTCTTTCTTTCTTCTTTCTTTCTTCTTTCTTTCTTACTTCCTTCCTTCCTTTCTTCTTTCTTTCTTCTTTCTTCTTTCTTTATTACTTCTTTCTTTCTTACTTCTTTCTTATTTCTTTCTTCTTTCTTCTTTCTTTCCTTTTTTTCTCCTTCTTTCTTCTTTCTTTCTTTCTTCTTTCTTTCTTCTTTCTTTCTTCTTTCTTTATTCTTCCTTTCTTCTTCCTTTCTTCTTTCTTTCTTCTTTCTTTCTTCTTTCTTTCTTTCTCCTTTCTTTCTTCTTTCTTTCTTCTTTCTTTCTTCTTTCTTTCTTTTTTCTTCTTTCTGTCTTCTCTCTTTCTTCTTTTTTTAATCTTCCTTTCTTCTTCCTTTCTTCTTTCTTACTTCATTCTTACTTCTTTCTTACTTCTTTCTTTCTTCTTTCTTTCTTCTTTCTTTCTTCTTTCTTCCTTCTTTCTTGTTTCTTTCTTCTTTCATTCTTTCTTTCTTCTTTTATTCTTTCTTTCTTCTTTGCTTCTTCTTTCTTTCTTCTTTCTTTCTTCTTTCTTCTTTCTATCTTCTTTCTCTCTTTCTTTCTTTCGTTCTTTCTTCTTTCTTTCTTCTTTCTTTCTTATTTCTCTCTTACTTCTTTCTTCTTTCTTTCTTCTTTCTTACTTCTTTCTTACTTCTTTCTTACTTCTTTCTTACTTCTTTCTTACTTCTTTCTTTCTTCTTTCTTTCTTTCTAATTTCTTTCTTCTTTCTTTCTTCTTTCTTTCTTCTTTCTTTCTTCTTTCTTTCTTTCTTCTTTCTTTCTTCTTTCTTTCTTCATTCTTTCTTCATTCTTTCTTTCCTCTTTCTTTCTTCTTTATTTCTTCTATCTTTCTTCCATCCTTCTTTCTTCTTTCTTTCTGACTTCTTTCATTCTTCTTTATTTTTTCTTTCTTCTTTCTTTCTTCTTTCTTTCTTCTTTCTTCTTTCTTTCTTACTTCTTTCTTTCCTACTTCTTTCTTATTTCTTTCTTCTTTCTTCTTTCTTTCTTCTTTCTTTCTTCCTTCTTTATTCTTTCTTTCTTCTTTCTTTCTCCTTTGTTTCTTCTTTCTTTCTTCTTTCTTTCTTCTTTCTTTCTTCTTTCTTTCTTAGTTCTTTCTTATTTCTTTCTTTCTTCTTTCTTTCTTACTTCTTTCTTTCTTACTTCTTTCTTTCTTTTTTCTTCTTTCTTTCTTCTTTCTTTCTTTTTTCTTTCTTCTTTATTTGTTTCTTCTTTCGTTCTTCTTCCTTTCTTCTTACTTTATTCTTCCTTTCTTCTTCCTTTCTTCTCCCTTTCTTTCTTCTTTCTTTCTTCTTTCTTTCTTACATCTTTCTTCTTTCTTTCTTTCTTCTTTCTTCTTTCTTTCTTTCTTCTTTCTCTCTTTCTTCTTTCTTTCTTTCTTCTTTCTTTCTTCTTTCTTTCTTACTTCTTTCTTACTTCTTTCTTTCTTCTTTCTTTCTTTCTTTATTCTTCCTTTTTTCTTCCTTTCTTCTTCCTTTCTTCTCCCTTTCATTCTTCTTTCTTTCTTCTTTCTTTCTTACATCTTTCTTCTTTCTTTCTTACTTCTTTCTTCTTTCTTTCTTACTTCTTTCTTTCTTCTTTCTTCTTTCTTTCTTTTTTCTTTCTTTCTTCTTTCTTTCTTTCTTTTTCCTTTCTTCTTCCTTTCTTCTTCCTTTCTTCCTTCTTTCTTTCTTCTTTATATCTTCTATCTTCTTTCTTCTTTCTTCTTTCTTTCTTTCTTTCTTTTTCTATGTTCTTTCTTTCTTCTTTCTTCTTTCTTTCTTTCTTCTTTCTTTCTTCTTTCTTCTTTCTTCTTTCTTCTGTCTTTCTTTCTTCTTTCTTTCTTCTCTCTTTCTTCTCTCTTTCTTCTTTCTTCTTTCTTTCTTTCTTCATTCTTCCTTCTTTCTTCTTTCTTTTTTCTTTCTTCTTTCTTTCTCCTTTCTTCTTTCTTTCTTTCTTCTTTCTTCTTTCTTTCTTCTTGCTTTCTTTGTTCTTTCTTTCTTTCTTCTTTCTTTCTTCCTCCTTTCTTTCTTCTTTATTTCTTATTTCTTCTTTCTTTCTTCGTTCTTTCTTTCTTCTTTCTTTCTTTTTTATTCCTTCTTTCTTTCTTCTTTCTTTCTTTCTTCTTTCTTCTTTCTTTCTTCTTTCTTTCTTCCTACTTTTTTTCTTCTTTCTTCTTTCTTTCTTCTTTATTCTTTCTTTCTTATTTCTTTCCATCTTCTTACTTTCTTTCTTCTTTCTTCTCTTTCTTTCTTCTTTCTTTCTTTTTCTTTCTTCTATCTTTCTTCTTTCTTTCTCCTTTATTTTTTCTTTCTTTCTTCTTTCTTTCTTTCTTCTTCCTTTCTTTCTTTCTTCTTTCTTTCTTTCTTTCTTTCTTTCTTTCTTTCTTTCTTTCTTCTTTCTTTCATTCTTCTTTCTTTCTTCTTTCTTTCTTTCTTTCTTCCTTCTTTCTTTTTTCTTCTTTCTGTCCTCTTTCTTTCTTTTTTCCTTCTTTCTTTTTTCTTCTTTCTTTCTTCTTTCTTTCTTTTTTTTTCCTTCTTTCTTTCTACTTTTTTTCTTCTTTCTTTCTTCTTTCTTTCTTTCTTTCTTTCTTTCTTCGTTCTTTCTTCTTTCTTTCTTCTATCTTTCGTCATTCTTTCTTCTTTCTTTCTTCTTTCTTCTTTCTTCCTTTTTTTTTCCTTCTTTCTTTCTACTTTCTTTCTTCTTTCTTTCTTCTTTCTTTCTTTCTTTCTTTCTTCGTTCTTTCTTCTTTCTTTCTTCTTTCTTTCGTCATTCTTTCTTCTTTCTTTCTTCATTCTTTCTTTCTTCTTTCTTTCTTCATTCTTTCTTTCTTCTTTCTTTCTTTCTTCTTACTTTCTTTCTTCTTTCTTTCTTTCTACTGTCTGTCTTCTTTCTTTCTTTCTTCTTTCTACCTTCTTTCTTTCTTTCTTCTTTCTTTATTTCTTATTTCTTTCTTTCTTCTTTCTTTCTTCTTTCTTTCTTCTTTCTTCTTTCTTTCTTCTTTCTTTCTTCTTTCTTTCTTCTTTCTTTCTTCTTTCTTTCTTCTTTCTTTCTTTCTTCTCTCTTTCTTTCTTCTTTCTTTCTTCTTTCTTTCTTACTTCTTTTATACCTCTTTCCTTCTTCTTTCTTTCTTCTTTCTTCTTTCTTTCTTCTTTCTTTCTTCTTTCTTTCTTCTTTCTTCTTTCTTCTTTCTTTCTTCTTGCTTTCTTTTTTCTTTCTTCCTTCTTTCTTCTTTCATTCTCCTTTTCTTCTTTCTTCTGTCTTTTTTTCTTCTTTCTTTCTTCTCTCTTTCTTCTCTCTTTCTTCTTTCTTCTTTCTTTCTTTCTTCTTTCTTTCTTCTTTCTTTCTTCTTTCTTTTTTTTTCTTCTTTCTTTCTTCTTTCTTCTTTCTTTCTTTCTTCTTTCTTTCTTCCTCCTTTCTTTCTTATTTGTTTCTTATTTCTTCTTTCTTACTTCGTTCTTTCTTTCTTCATTATTCTTTCTTCATTATTCTTTCTTCTTTATTTCTTTCTTCTTTCTTTCTTTCTTTTTTCTTTCTTCCTAATTTCTTTCTTCTTTCTTTCTTCTTTCTTTCTTCTTTCTTTATTCTTCCTTTCTTCTTTCTTTTTTCTTCCTTTCTTTCTTCTTCCTTTCTTATTTCTTTCTTATTTCTTTCTTCTTTCTTTCTTCTTTCTTCTTTCTTTCTTCTTTCTTTCTTACTACTTTCTTACTTCTTTCTTACTTGTTTCTTACATCTTTGTTATTTCTTTATTACTTCTTTCTTTCTTCTTTCTTTCTTCTTTCTTTCTTCTTTATTTCTTACTTCTTTCTTATTTCTTTCTTCTTTCCTTCTTCTTTCTTTCTTCTTTCTTTGTTCTTTTTTCTTCTTTCTTTCTTTCTTCTTTCTTCTTTCTTTCTTATTTCTTTCTTCTTTCTTTCTTTCTTTCTTCTTAATTTCTTTCTTTCAATCTTCTTTCTTCCTTCTTTCTTTCTTCTTAATTTCTTCCTTCTTTCTTTCTTCTTTCTTTATTACTACTTTCTTACTTCTTTCTTACTTGATTGTTAATTCTTTGTTACTTCTTTATTACTTCTTTCTTTCTGCTTTCTTTTTTCTTTCTTTCTTCTTTCTTCCTTCTTTCTTTCTTCTTTATTTCTTTCTTTCTTCTTTCTTTCTTCTTTCTTCTTTCTTTCTTCTTTCTTTCTTCTTTCTTTCTTCTTTCTTTCTTCTTTCTTTCTTCTTTCTTTCTTCTTTCTTTCTTTCTTCTTTCTTTCTTCTTTCTTTCTTACTTCTTTCTTATTTCTTTCTTCTTTCTTCTTTCTTTCATCTTTCATTCTTCTTTCTTTGTTCTTTCTTTCTTCTTTCTTTCTTACTTCTTTCTTTCTTCTTTCTTTATTCTTCCTTTCTTCTTCCTTTCTTCTTCCTTTCTTTCTTCTTTCTTTCTTCTTTCTTTCTTACGTCTTTCTTACATCTTTCTTTCTTCTTTCTTTCTTCTTTCTTTATTCTTAATTTCTTCTTTCTTTCTTACTTCTTTCTTCTTTCTTACTTACTTCTTTCTTTCCTCTTTCTTCTTTCTTTTTTCCTCCTTTTTTTCTTTCTTCTTTCTTTCTTCTTTCTTTCTTCTTCCTTTCTTCTTCCTTTCTTTCTTCTTTCTTTCTTCTTTCCTACATCTTTCTTCTTTCTTTCTTACTTCTTTCTTCTTTCTTACTTACTTCTTTCTTTCCTCTTTCTTCTTTCTTTTTTCCTCTATTTTTTCTTTCTTCTTTCTTTCTTTTTTCCTTTCTTCTTTCTTTCTTCTTTCTTTCTTCGTTCTTCTTTCTTTCTTCTTTCTTTCTTCGTTCTTCTTTCTTTCTTCTTTCTTCTTTCTTTCTTCTTTCTTTCTTACTACTTTCTTACTTCTTTCTTACTTGTTTCTTACTTCTTTGTTACTTCTTTATTACTTCTTTCTTTCTTCTTTCTTTTTTCTTTCTTTCTTCTTTCTTTCTTCTTTCTTTCTTCTTTATTTCTTTCTTTCTTCTTTCTTTCCTCTTTCTTCTTTCTTTCACTTTCTTTCTTCTTTCTTTCTTCTTTCTTTCTTTCTTTCTTCTTTCTTTCTGCTTTCTTTCTTCTTTCTTTCTTTCTTCTTTCTTTCTGCTTTCTTTCTTGTTTCTTTCTTTCTTCTTTCTTTCTTCTTTCTTTCTTCTTTCTTCTTTCTTTCATCTTTCTTTCGTCTTACTTTCTTCTTTCTTTCTTAATTCTTACTTCTTTCTTTATTACTTCTTTCTTTCTTTTTTCTTTTTTCTTTCTTTCTTCTTTCTCTCTTCTTTCTTTCTTTCTTCTTTCTTTCTTCTTTCTTTCGTCTTTCTTTCTTCTTTCTTTCTTCTTTCTCTCTTTATTCTTTCTTTCTTCTTTCTCTCTTCTTTCTTTCTTTCTTCTTTCTTTCTTTCTTTTTTCTTTCTCCTTTCTTTCTTCTTTCTTTCTTCTTTCTTTCTGGCTTCTTTCTTACTTCTTTCTTCTTTAATTCTTCTTTCTTTCATCTTTCTTTCTTTCTTCTTAATTTCTTTCTTTCATTCTTCTTTCTTTCTTCTTTCTTTCTTCTTTCTTTCTTTCTCCTTAATTTCTTTCTTTCATTCTTCTTTCTTTCTTTCTTTCTTCTTTCTTTCTTCTTTCTTTCTTTCTTTCTTCTTCCTTTCTTTCTTCCTTCTTTTTTCTTCTTTCTTTCTTCTTTCTTACTTCTTTCTTAGTTGTTTCTTACTTCTTTGTTACTTCTTTCTTACTTCTTTCTTTCTTCTTTTTTTTTACTTTCTTTCTTCTTTCTTTCTTCTTTCTCTCTTTCTTTCTTCTTTCTTCTTTCTTCTTTCTTTCTTCTTTCTTCTTTCTTTCTTTCTTCTTTCTTTCTTCTTTCTTTCTTACTTCTTTCTTTCTTGTTTCTTTCTTTCTTCTTTCTTTCTTCTTCCTTTCTTCTTCCTTTCATCTTCCTTTCTTTCTTATTTCTTTCTTTTTTCTTCTTTCTTTCTTCTTTCTTTGTTCTTTCTTTCTTCTTTCTTTCTTTCTTCTTTCTTTCTTCTTTCTTTCTTCTTTCTTTCTTCTTTCTTTCTTACTTCTTTCTTTCTTGTTTCTTTCTTTCTTCTTTCTTTCTTCTTCCTTTCTTCTTCCTTTCTTCTTCCTTTCTTTCTTCTTTTTTTCTTCTTTCTTTCTTACTTCTTGCTTACATCTTTCTTTCTTCTTTCTTTCTTCTTTCTTTATTCTTAATTTCTTCTTCCTTTCCTCTTCCTTTCATTCTTCTTTCTTTCTTCTTTCTTTCTTACTTCTTTCTTTCCTCTTTCTTCTTTCTTTCTTTCTTCTTTCTTTCTTCATTCTTTTTTTCTTCTTTCTTTCTTTCTTTCTTCTATCATTCTTCTTTCGTTCTTCTTTCTTTATTAATTCTTTATTACTTCTTTCTTTCTTCTTTCTCTCTTCTTTCTTTCTTTCTTCTTTCTTTATTCTTCCTTTCTTCTTCCTTTCTTCTTCCTTTCTTTCTCATTTCTTTCTTTTTTTCTTTCTTTCTTCTTTCTTTCTTCTTTTTTCTTTCTTTCTTCTTTCTTTCTTCTTTCTTCTTTCTTCCTACTTTCTTTCATACTTCTTTCTTAATTCTTTCTTTCTTCTTTCTTTCTTCTTTCTTCCTTCTATATTCTTTCTTTCTTCTTTCATTCTTTCTTTCTTCTTTCTTCTTTCTTTCTTAGTTCTTTATTTCTTCTGTCTTTCTTCTTTCTTTTTTCTTTCTTTCTTCTTTCCCTCTTCTTTCTTATCTCTTTCTTTCTTTTTTCTTTCTTTTTTCTTTCTTTCTTCTTTCTTTCTTCTTTCTTACTTCATTCTTTATTCTTTCTTTCTTCTTTCTTTCTTCTTTCTTTCATTTTTTCTTTCTTCCTTTCTTCATTCTTTCTTCTTTCTTTCTTTCTTTCTTCATTCTTTCTTTCTTCTTTCTTTCTTCTTTATTTCTTCTTTCTTCTTTCTTTTTTCTTTCTTCTTTCTTACTTCTTTCTTTCTGCTTTCTTTCTTCTTTCTTTATTTCTTCTTTATTTCTGCTTTCTTTCTTCTTTATTTCTGTCCTCTTTCTTTCTTCTTTCTTTCTTCTTTCTTTCTTACTTCTTTCTTTCTTACTTCTCTCTTATTTCTTTCTTCTTTCTTATTTCTTTCTTCTTTCTTTCTTCTTTCTTTTTTCTTCTTTCTTTCTTACTTCTTTCTTACTTCTTACTTATTTCTTTTTTCTTTCTTCTTTCTTTCTTTTTTCTTTCTTCTTTCTTTCTTCTTCCTTTCTTCTTTCATTCTTCTTTCTTTCTTCAGTCTTTCTTTCTTCTTTCATTCTTCTTTCTTTCTTCTTTCTTCTTTCTCTCTTCTTTCTTTCTCTCTTCTTTCTTTCTTTCTTCTTTCTTTCTCCCTTTTTCTTTCTCCTTTCTTTCTTCTTTCTTTATTCTTCCTTTCTTCTTCCTTTCTTCTTCCTTTCTTATTCCTTTCTTCTTCCTCTGTCTTCCTCTCTTATTTCTTTCTGCTTTCTTTCTTCTTTCTTTCTTTCTTCTTTCTTTCTTCTTTCTTTCTTCTTTCGTTCTTCTTTCTTACTTCTTTCTTTCTAACTTCTTTTTTCTTTCTTTCTTCTTTATTCTTTCTTTCTTCTTTCATTCTTTCTTTCTTCTTTGTTTCTTCTTTCTTTCTTCTTTCCTTCTCTCTTACTTTCTTCTTTCTTTCTTCTTTAATTCTTCTTTCTCTCTCTTTCTTTCTTCTTTCTTTCTTCTTTCTTACTTCTTTTTTACTTCTTTCTTACTTCTTTCTTTCCTCTCTCTTTTTTCTTTCTTTCTTCTTTCTTTCTTCTTTCTTCCTTCTTTCTTTCTTCTTTCTTTCTTCTTTCTTTCGTCTTTCTTTCTTCTTTCTTTCTTCATTCTTCATTTCTTCTTTCTTTCTTCTTTCTTCTTTCTTTTTTTCTTCTTTCTTTGTCCTTTCTTTGTTCTTTCTTTCTTTCTTTCTCACTTTCTTTCTTTCCTTCTTTCTTTCTTCTTTCTTTCTTTCTTCATTCTTCCTTTCTTCTTTCTTCTTTCTTCTTTCTTTCTTCTTTCCTTCTTTCTTCTTTCTTTATTCTTTCTTTCTTCTTTCTTTCTTTCTTCTTTCTTTCTTCTTTCTTTCTTACTTCTTTCTTACTTCTTTCTTTCTTCTTTCTTTCTTCTTTCTTTCTTCTTTCTTTCATTCTTTCTTCTTTCTCTCTTTCTTCTTTCTTTCTTTCTTCTTACTTACTTTCTTCTTTCTTTCTAATTTCTTTCTTCCTTTTTATTTCTTCTTTCTTTTTTATTTCTTTATTCTTTCTTTCTTCTTTCGTTCTTCTTTCATTCTTCTTTCTTCTTTCTTTCTTTCTTTCTTCTTTCTCTCTTCTTTCTTTCTTCTTTATTTATTCTTCCTTTCTTCTTCCTTTCTTCTTCCTTTCTTATCCCTTTCTTCTTCCTTTCTTCAGCCTTTCTTATTTCTTTCTTCTTTCTTTCTTTCTTCTTTCTTTCTCCTTTCTTTCTTCTTTCTTTCTTCTTCCTTTCTTCTTTCCTTCTTATTTCTTTCTTACTTCTTTCTTACTTATTTCTGTCTTCTTTCTTTCTTCTTTCTTCATTCTTTCTTCTTTCTTTCTTCTTTCATGCTTTCTTTCTTCTTTGTTTCTTCTTTCTTTCTTCTTTAATTATTCTTTCTCTCTTTCTTTCTTTCTTTCTACTTTCTTTCTTCTTTCTTACTTCTTTTTTACTTCTTTCTTACTTCTTTCTTTCTTCTTTCTTTTTTCTTTCTGTCTTCTTTCTTTATTCTTTCTTTCATCTTTCTGTCTTCTTTCTTTCTTTCTTTCTTCTTCCTTTCTTTCTTCCTTCTTTCTTTCTTCTTTCTTTCGTCTTTCTTCCTTCTTTCTTACTTCTTTCTTACTTCTTTCTTACTTGTTTCTTACTGCTTTGTTACTTCTTTCTTACTTCTTTCTTTCTTCTTTCTTTATTCTTTCTTTCTTCTTTCTTTCATTCTTTCTTCTTTCTTTCTTTCTTGATCCTTTCTTCTTTCTTTCTTTCTTTCTTTCTTCATTCTTTCTTTCTTCTTTCTTTATTCTTTCTTTCTTCTTTCTTTCTTTCTTTTCTTTCTGCTTTCTTTCTTCTTTCTTTCTTTCTTCTTTCTTTCTTCTTTCTTTCTTCTTTCTTTCTTCTTTCTTTCATCTTCCTTTCTTCTTGGTTTCTTCTTTCTTTCTTCTTTCTTTCTTACGTCTTTCTTCTTTCTTTCTTACTTATTTCTTCTTTCTTTCTTTCTAATTTCTTTCTTCCTTTTTATTTCTTCTTTCTTTCTTATTTCTTTTCTTTTTTCTTCTTCTTTCGTTCTTCTTTCATTCTTCTTTCTTCTTTCTTTCTGTCTTCTTTCTTTCTTCTTTCTTTCTTCTTTCTCTCTTCTTTCTTTCTTCTTTCTTTCTTCTTTCTTTCTTCGTTCTTTCTTCTTCCTTTCTTTCTTCTTTCTTCTTTCTTTCTTCTTTCTTTCTTACTTCTTTTTTCTTTCTTTCTTCTTTCATTATTCTTTCTTTCTTTCTTCTTTCTTTCTTCTTTCTTTATTCTTTCTTCTTTCTTTCTGCTTTCTTTCCCCTTCTTTATTCTTTCTTTCTTTCTTTTTTCTTTCTGCTTTATTTCTTCTTTCTTTCTGTCTTCTTTCTGTCTTCCTTCTTTCTTCTTTCTTTCTTCTTTCTTTATTCTTCCTTTCTTCTTTCTTTCTTCTTTCTTTCTTCTTTCTTCCTTTTTTCTTCTTTCTTTATTCTTTCATTCTTTCTTTCTTCTTTGTTTCTTCTTTCTTTCTTCTTTCCTTCTTCTCTCTTACTATATTCTTTCTTTCTTCTTTAATTCTTCTTTCTCTCTTTCTTTCTTTCTTTCTTCTTTCTTTCTTCTTTCTTACTTCTTTTTGACTTCTTTCTTACTTCTTTCTTTCTTCTTTCTTTTTCCTTTCTTTCTTCTTTCTTTATTCTTTCTTTCTTCTTTCTTTCTTCTTTCTTTGCTCTTTCTTCTTTCTTTCTTACTTCTTTCTTACTTGTTTCCTACTTCTTTGTTACTTCTTTCTTACTTCTTTCTTACTTCTTTCTTTCTTCTTTCTTTCTTCTTTCTTTCTTCTTTCTTTCTTTCTTCTTTCTTTCTTCTTTCTTTCTTCTTTCTTTCTTCTTTCTTTCTTCTTTCCTTCATTCTTTCTTCTTTCTTTCTTCATTCTTTCTTCTTTCTTTCTTTCTTTCTTCATTCTTTCTTTCTTCTTTCTTTATTCTTTCTTTCTTCTTTCTTTCTTTCTTCTTTCTTTCTGCTTTCTTTCTTCTTTCTTTCTTTTTTCTTTCTTTCTTCTTTCTTTCTTCTTTCTTTCTCCTTTCTTTCTTTCTTCTTTCTGTCATCTTCCTTTCTTCTTCGTTTCTTCTTTCTTTCTTCTTTCTTTCTTTCATCTTTCTTCTTTCTTTCTTACTTATTTCTTCTTTCTTTCTTTCTTTCTTCTTTCTTTCTTCTTTCTTCTTTCTTTCTTCTTTCTTTTTTTCTTCATTCTTTCTTTCTTCTTTCTTTCTTCCTTCTTTCTCACTTCTTTCTTTCTTTCTTCTTTTTTCTTTCTTTCTTCTTTCATTCTTCTTTCTTTCTTCTTTCTTCTGTCTTTCTTTCTTCTTTCTTTCTTCTTTCTTTCTTTCTTCTTTCTTACTTCTTTCTTCTTTAATTCTTTCTTTCTTTTTTCTTTCTTCTTAATTTCTTTCTTCTTCTTACTTCTTTCTTCTTTCTTTCTTCTTTCTTTCTTCTTTCTTTCTTCTTTCTTTCTTCTTTCTTCTTTCTTTCTTCTTTCTTTCGTCTTTCTTTCTTCTTTCACTCTTACTTCTTTATTACTTCTTTCTTACTTGTTTCTTACTTCTTTGTTACTTCATTCTTACTTCTTTCTTTCTTCTTTCTTTCTTATTTCTTTCTTTCTTCTTTCTTTCTTCTTTATTTCTTCTTTCTTTCTTACTACTTTCTTACTTCTTTCTTCTTTCTTTTTTCTAATTTCTTTCTTTCTTCTTTCTTTCTATTTTCTTCTTTCTTTCTACTTTCTTCTTTCTTTCTTCTTTCTTTCTGATTTCTTTCTTCTTTCTTTCTTTCTTCTTTCTTTCTGATTTCGTTCTTCTTTCTTTTTTTCTTCTTTCTTTCTTCTTTCTTTCTACTTTCTTCTTTCTTTCTACTTTCTTCTTTCTTTCTTCTTTCTTTCTGCTTTCTTTCTTCTTTCTTTCTTTCTTCTTTCTTTCTGATTTCTTTCTTCTTTCTTTTTTTCTTCTTTCTTTCTTCTTTCTTTCTTCTTTCTTCTTTCTTTCTTCTTTCTTTCTTCTTTCATTATTCTTTCTTTCTTCTTTTTTTCTTTCTTCTTTCTTTCTTACTTCTTACTTCTTTTTTCTTAATTCTTCCTTTCTTCTTTCTTCGTTCTTTCTTTCTTCTTTCTTTCTTTCTTCTCTCTTTCTTCTTTCTTTCGTCTTTCTTTCTTCTTTATTTCTACTTTCTCTCTTTCTTCTTTCTTTCTACTTTCTTTCCTCTTTCTTTCTTTCTTCTTTCTCTCTTCTTTCTTTCTTTCTTCTTTCTTCTTTCTTTCTTCTTTCTTTCTTCTTTCTTTCTTCTTTCTTCCTTTCTTCTTTCTTTCTTTCTTCTTTCTTTCTTTCTTCTTTCTTTCTTCTTTCTTTCTTTCGCCTTTCTTTATTTTTCTTTCTTCTTTCTTTCTCCTTTCTTTCTTTATTCTTTCCTTCCTCTTTCATTCTTACTTCTTCCTTACTTCTTTCTTAATTCTTTCTTCTTTCTTTCTTCTTTCTTTCATTCTTTCTTCTTTCTTTCTTTCTTCATTCTTTCTTCTTTCTTTCTTTCTTCATTCTTACTTTATTCTTTCTTTCTTCTTTCTTTCTTCTTTCTTCTTTCTTTCTTCTTTCTTTCTGCTTTCTTTTTTCTTTCTTTCTTTCTTCTTTCTTTCTTCTTTCTTTTTTCTTTCTTTCTTCTTTCTTTCATTCTTCTTTCTTTCTGCTTTCTTTCTTCTTTCTTTCTTTCTTCTTTCTTTTTTCTGTCTTTGTTCTTTCATTCTTCTTTCTTTCTTCTTTATTCTTTCTTTCCTCTTTATTTCTGCTTTCTTTCTTCTTTCTTTCTTTCTTCTTTCTTTCTGCTTTCTTCCTTCTTTCTTTCTGTCTTCTTTCTTTCCTCTTTCTTTCTTCTTTCTTTCTTTCTTCTTTCTCTCTTTTTTCTTTCTTCTTTCTTCTTTCTTCCTTCGTTCTTCTTTCTTCTTTCTTTTTTCTTTCTTCTTTCTTGCTGCTTGCTTTTTCTTTCTTTCTTTCTTTCTTCTTTCTTTCTTATTTCTTTCTTATTTCTTTCTTCTTTCTTCTTTCTTTCTTCTTTCTTTCTTTCTTCTTTCATTCTTCTTTCGTTCTTCTTTCTTTCTTAATTCTTTCTTATTGTTTCTTACTTCTTTCTTTCTTTTTATTTCTTCTTCGTTTCTTTCTTCATTCTTTCTTTGTTCTTTCTTTCTTCTTCCTTTCTTCCTTCTTTCTCTCTTCTTCCATTCTTTCTTCTTTCTTTCTTCTTTCTTTCTTCTTTCTTTCTTCTTTCTTTCTTTCTTCTTTCTTTCTTCTTTCTTTCTTCTTTCTTTCTTCTTTCTTTCTTCTTTCTTTCTTCTTTCTTTCTTCTTTCTTCCTTCTTTCTTTCTTACTTCTTTCTTACTTCTTTCTTCTTTCTTTCTTTCTAATTTCTTTCTTCTTTCTTTCTTCTTTCTTTCTTCTTTCTTTCTTTTTTCTTTCTTCTCTCTTTCTTAATTCTTTCTTACTTCTTTCTATCTTCATTCTTTCTTACTTCTTTCTTACTTCTTTCTTACTTCTTTCTTACTTCTTTGTTACATCTTTCTTACTTCTTTCTTTCTTCTTTATTTCTTTCTTTGATCTTTCTTTATTCATTCTTCTTCTTTCTTTCTTCTTTCTTTCTTAATTCTTTCTTACTTCTTTCTATCTTCTTTCTTTCTTTTTATTTCTTCTTCATTTCTTTCTTCATTCTTTCTTTCTTTTTTCTTTCTTTCTTCTTTCTTACTTCTTTCTTACTTCTACTTTGTTTTTTCTTTCTTTCTTCATTCTCCTTTCTTTCTTCTGTCTTTCTTCATTCTTTCTTCTTTCTTTCTTCTTTCATTCTTTCTTTTTTCTTTGTTTCTTCTTTGTTTCTTCTTTTTTTCTTCTTTCTTTCTTTCTTCTTTCTTTCTTCTTTCTATCTTCTTTCTTTCTTTCTTTCTTTCTTTTTCTTTCTTCTTTCTTTCTTTTTTCCTTGTTCTTTCTTTCTTCTTTCTTTCTCTCTTCTTTCATTATTCTTTCTTTCTTTCTCCTTTCTGTCTTCTTTCTTTCTTTCTTACTTCTTCCTTCTTTCTCCCTTCTTTCTTTCTTCTTTCTTTCTTCTTTCTTTCTTCTTTCTTTCTTCGTTCTTTCTTCGTTCTTTCCTTCTTTCTTTCTTCTATCTTTCTTCTTTCTTCTTTATTTCTTCATTCTTTCTTCTTTCTTTCTTCTTTCCTTTATCTTTCTTTCTTCTTTCTTTCTTCTTTCTCTCTTACTTCTTTCTTCTTTCTTTCTTACTTCTTTCTTTCTTCTTTCTTTCTTCTTTCTCTCTTACTTCTTTCTTCTTTCTTTCTTCTTCCTTTCTTCTCTCTTACTTTCTTCTTTCTTTGTTCTTTCTCACTTTCTTTTTCTTTCTTCTTTCTTTCTTTCTTCATTCTTCCTTTCTTCTTTATTTTTTTCTTCTACCTTTCGTCTTTCTTTCTTTCTTTCTTCTTTCTTTATTGTTTTTCTTCTTTCTTTCTTTCTTCTTTCTTTCTTCTTTCTTTCTTCTTTCTTTCATTCTTAATTCTTTCTTTCTTTCTTCATTCTTTCTTTATTCATTCTTTCTTCTTTCTTTCTTCTTTCTTTCTTCTTTCTTCTTTCTTTCTTATTACTTTCTGTCTTCTTTCTTTCTTCTTTCTTTCTTCTTTCTTTCTTCATTCTTTCTTCTTTCTTTATTTCTTCTTTCTTTCTTCTTTCTTCTTTCTTCTTTCTTCTTTCTTCTTTCTTCTTTCTTCTTTCTTCTTTCTTCTTTCTTTCTTCTCTCTTTCTTCTCTCTTTCTTCTTTCTTTCTTCTCTCTTTCTTCTTTCTTTCTTCTTTCTTCCTTTATTTCTTTCTTCTTTCTTCTTTCTTTCTCTCTTCTTTCTTTCTTCTTTCTTCTTTCTTCTTTCTTCTTTCTTCTTTCTTCTTTCTTTCTTTCTTTCTTCTTTCTTTCTTCTTTCCTTCTTCTTTCTTCTTTCCTTCTTCTTTCTTCTTTCCTTCTTCTTTCTTCTTTCATTCTTCTTTCTTTCTTACTTCTTTCTTTCTTACTTCTTTCTTATTTCTTTCTTCTTTCTTCTTTCTTTCTTCTTTATTTCTTTCTTCTTTCATTCTTCTTTCTTTCTTCCTTCTTTCTTACGTCTTTCTTACTTCTTTCCTTTTACTTTCTTTCTTCTTTCTTTATTCTTCCTTTCTTCTTCCTTTCTTCTTTCTTTCTTCTTTCTTCTTTCTTTCTTTCTTCTTTTTTCTTCTTTCTTTCTTTTTTCTTCTTTCTTTCTTCTTTCTTTCTTCTTTCTTTCTTCATTTTTATTCTTTCTTTCTTCTTTCTTTCTTATTTTTTTCTTCCTTCATTTTTATTCGTTCTTTCTTCTTTCTTTCTTTCTTATTTCTTTCTTTCTTCTTTCTTTCTTCTTTCTTTCTTACTTCCTTCCTTCCTTTCTTCTTTCTTCTTTCTTTATTACTTCTTTCTTTCTTACTTCTTTCTTATTTCTTTCTTCTTTCTTCTTTCTTTCCTTTTTTTCTCCTTCTTTCTTCTTTCTTTCTTTCTTCTTTCTTTCTTCTTTCTTTCTTCTTTCTTTATTCTTCCTTTCTTCTTCCTTTCTTCTTTCTTTCTTCTTTCTTTCTTCTTTCTTTCTTTCTCCTTTCTTTCTTCTTTCTTTCTTCTTTCTTTCTTCTTTCTTTCTTTTTTCTTCTTTCTGTCTTCTCTCTTTCTTCTTTTTTTAATCTTCCTTTCTTCTTCCTTTCTTCTTTCTTACTTCATTCTTACTTCTTTCTTACTTCTTTCTTTCTTCTTTCTTTCTTCTTTCTTTCTTCTTTCTTCCTTCTTTCTTGTTTCTTTCTTCTTTCATTCTTTCTTTCTTCTTTTATTCTTTCTTTCTTCTTTGCTTCTTCTTTCTTTCTTCTTTCTTTCTTCTTTCTTCTTTCTATCTTCTTTCTCTCTTTCTTTCTTTCTTTCTTTCTTCTTTCTTTCTTATTTCTCTCTTACTTCTTTCTTCTTTCTTTCTTCTTTCTTACTTCTTTCTTACTTCTTTCTTACTTCTTTCTTACTTCTTTCTTACTTCTTTCTTTCTTCTTTCTTTCTTTCTAATTTCTTTCTTCTTTCTTTCTTCTTTCTTTCTTCTTTCTTTCTTCTTTCTTTCTTCATTTTTATTCTTTCTTTCTTCTTTCTTTCTTATTTTTTTCTTTCTTCTTTCTTTCTTCTTTCTTCTTTCCTTCTTCTTTCTTTCTTACTTCTTTCTTTCTTACTTCTTTGTTATTACTTTCTTCTTTCTTTCTTCTTTCTTTCTTCTTTCTTTCTTTCTTCTTTCTTTCTTCTTTCTTTCTTCATTCTTTCTTCATTCTTTCTTTCCTCTTTCTTTCTTCTTTATTTCTTCTGTCTTTCTTCCATCCTTCTTTCTTCTTTCTTTCTGACTTCTTTCATTCTTCTTTATTTTTTCTTTCTTCTTTCTTTCTTCTTTCTTTCTTCTTTCTTTCTTCCTTCTTTATTCTTTCTTTCTTCTTTCTTTCTCCTTTCTTTCTTCTTTCTTTCTTCTTTCTTTCTTCTTTCTTTCTTCTTTCTTTCTTAGTTCTTTCTTATTTCTTTCTTTCTTCTTTCTTTCTTACTTCTTTCTTTCTTACTTCTTTCTTTCTTTTTTCTTCTTTCTTTCTTCTTTCTTTCTTTTTTCTTTCTTCTTTATTTGTTTCTTCTTTCGTTCTTCTTCCTTTCTTCTTACTTTATTCTTCCTTTCTTCTTCCTTTCTTCTCCCTTTCTTTCTTCTTTCTTTCGTCTTTCTTTCTTACATCTTTCTTCTTTCTTTCTTTCTTCTTTCTTCTTTCTTTCTTTCTTCTTTCTCTCTTTCTTCTTTCTTTCTTTCTTCTTTCTTTCTTCTTTCTTTCTTACTTCTTTCTTACTTCTTTCTTTCTTCTTTCTTTCTTTCTTTCTTTATTCTTCCTTTTTTCTTCCTTTCTTCTTCCTTTCTTCTCCCTTTCATTCTTCTTTCTTTCTTCTTTCTTTCTTACATCTTTCTTCTTTCTTTCTTACTTCTTTCTTCTTTCTTTCTTACTTCTTTCTTTCTTCTTTCTTCTTTCTTTCTTTTTTCTTTCTTTCTTCTTTCTTTCTTTCTTTTTCCTTTCTTCTTCCTTTCTTCTTCCTTTCTTCCTTCTTTCTTTCTTCTTTATATCTTCTATCTTCTTTCTCCTTTCTTCTTTCTTTCTTTCTTTCTTTTTCTATGTTCTTTCTTTCTTCTTTCTTCTTTCTTTCTTTCTTCTTTCTTTCTTCTTTCTTCTTTCTTCTTTCTTCTGTCTTTCTTTCTTCTTTCTTTCTTCTCTCTTTCTTCTCTCTTTCTTCTTTCTTTCTTTCTTCATTCTTCCTTCTTTCTTCTTCCTTTTTTCTTTCTTCTTTCTTTCTCCTTTCTTCTTTCTTTCTTTCTTCTTTCTTCTTTCTTTCTTCTTGCTTTCTTTGTTCTTTCTTTCTTTCTTCTTTCTTTCTTCCTCCTTTCTTTCTTCTTTATTTCTTATTTCTTCTTTCTTTCTTCGTTCTTTCTTTCTTCTTTCTTTCTTCCTACTTTTTTTCTTCTTTCTTCTTTCTTTCTTCTTTATTCTTTCTTTCTTATTTCTTTCCATCTTCTTACTTTCTTTCTTCTTTCTTTCTTCTTTCTTCTCTTTCTTTCTTCTTTCTTTCTTTTTCTTTCTTCTATCTTTCTTCTTTCTTTCTCCTTTATTTTTTCTTTCTTTCTTCTTTCTTTCTTTCTTCTTTCTTTCTTTCTTTCTTCTTTCTTTCTTCCTTTCTTTGTTCTTTCTTTCTTCATTCTTTCTTCTTTCTTCTTTCTTTCTTCTTTCTTTCTTTCTTTCTTCCTTCTTTCTTTTTTCTTCTTTCTGTCCTCTTTCTTTCTTTTTTCCTTCTTTCTTTTTTCTTCTTTCTTTCTTCTTTCTTTCTTTTTTTTTCCTTCTTTCTTTCTACTTTCTTTCTTCTTTCTTTCTTCTTTCTTTCTTTCTTTCTTTCTTTCTTCGTTCTTTCTTCTTTCTTTCTTCTATCTTTCGTCATTCTTTCTTCTTTCTTTCTTCTTTCTTCTTTCTTCCTTTTTTTTTCCTTCTTTCTTTCTACTTTCTTTCTTCTTTCTTTCTTTCTTTCTTCGTTCTTTCTTCTTTCTTTCTTCTTTCTTTCGTCATTCTTTCTTCTTTCTTTCTTCATTCTTTCTTTCTTCTTTCTTTCTTCATTCTTTCTTTCTTCTTTCTTTCTTTCTTCTTACTTTCTTTCTTCTTTCTTTCTTTCTACTGTCTGTCTTCTTTCTTTCTTTCTTCTTTATACCTTCTTTCTTTCTTTCTTCTTTCTTTATTTCTTATTTCTTTCTTTCTTCTTTCTTTCTTCTTTCTTTTTTTTTCTTCTTTCTTTCTTCTTTCTTCTTTCTTTCTTTCTTCTTTCTTTCTTCCTCCTTTCTTTCTTATTTATTTCTTATTTCTTCTTTCTTACTTCGTTCTTTCTTTCTTCTTTCTTTCTTCATTATTCTTTCTTCTTTATTTCTTTCTTCTTTCTTTCTTTCTTTTTTCTTTCTTCCTAATTTCTTTCTTCTTTCTTTCTTCTTTATTCTTTCTTTCTTCTTTCTTTCCTTCTTCCTACTTTCTTTCTTCTTTCTTTCTTCTTTCTTCCTTCTTTCTTTCTTCTTTCTTTCTTCTTTCTCTCTTCTTAATTTCTTCTTTCTTTCTTCTTTCTTTCTTCTTTCTTTCTTTATTCTTTCTTTCTTTCTTCTTTCTTTCTTTCTTTCTTTCTTTCTTTCTTTCTTTCTTTCTTTCTTCTTTCTTTCTTTCTTCTTTCTTTCTTCTTTCTTTCTTTCTTTCTTTCTTTTTCTATCTTCTTTCTTTCTTCTTTCTTCTTTCTTCTTTCTTTCTTTCTTTCTTTCTTTCTTCTTTCTTTCTTCTTTCTTCTTTCTTCTTTCTTCTTTCTTCTTTCTTTCTTCTTGCTTTCTTTTTTCTTTCTTCCTTCTTTCTTCTTTCATTCTCCTTTTCTTCTTTCTTCTGTCTTTTTTTCTTCTTTCTTTCTTCTCTCTTTCTTCTCTCTTTCTTCTTTCTTCTTTCTTTCTTTCTTCTTTCTTTCTTCTTTCTTTATTCTTTCTTTTTTCTTTCTTCTTTCTTTCTTCTTTCTTCTTTCTTTCTTTCTTCTTTCTTTCTTCCTCCTTTCTTTCTTATTTATTTCTTATTTCTTCTTTCTTCATTATTCTTTCTTCTTTATTTCTTTCTTCTTTCTTTCATTCTTTCTTCTTTCCTCTTTCTTTCTTTCTTCTTTCTTTCCTTCTTCCTACTTTCTTTCTTCTTTCTTTCTTCTTTCTTCCTTCTTTCTTTCTTCTTTCTTTCTTTTTCTTTCTTCTATCTTTCTTCTTTCTTTCTTCTTTCTTTCTTCTTTATTCTTTCTTTCTTCTTTCTTTCCTTCTTCCTACTTTCTTTCTTCTTTCTTTCTTCTTTCTTTCTTTTTCTTTCTTCTATCTTTCTTCTTTCTTTCTTCTTTCTTTCTTTCTTGTTTCTTTCTTTCTTCTTTCTTTCTTCTTTCTTTCTTTCTTCTTTCTTTCTTCTTTCTTCTTTTTTTCTTCTTTTTTTCTTCTTTCTTTCTTTCTTCTTTGTTTCTTCTTTCTTTCTTCTTTCTTTCTTTCTTCTTTCTTTCATCTTTCTTTCTATATTTTTTTCTTTCTTTCTTCCTTTTTTGTTCTTTCTTTCTTCATTCTTTCTTCTTTCTTCTTTCTTTCTTCTTTCTTTCTTTCTTTCTTGTCTTTCTTCTTTCTTTCTTCTTTCTTTCTTTCTTCCTTCTTTCTTTTCTTTCTTTCATTCTTCTTTCTTTCTTTCTTTCTTTCTTCTTTCTTTCTTTCTTGTTTCTTTCTTCTTTCTTTCTGTCTTCTTTCTTTCTTTTTTCTTTCTTTCTTCTTTCTTTCTTCTTTCTTTCTTCTTTAGTCTTTCTTTCTTCTTTCTTTCTTCCTACTTTATTTCTTCTTTCTTTCTCCTTTCATTCTTCTTTCTTTCTTCTATCTTTCTTCTTTCTTTCTTCTTTCTTTCTTCTTTCGTTCTTCTTTATTTCTTCTTTCTTTCTTCTTTCTTTCTTCTTTCTTTCTTCCTTCTTTCTTCCTTTATTCTTCCTTCTTTCTTTCTTCTTTCTTTCTTCTTTCTTTCTTTATTCTTTCTTTCTTTCTTCTTTCTTTCATTCTTCTTTCTTCTTTCTTTCTTACTTCTTTCTTTCTTACTTCTTTCTTTCTTCTTTCTTTCTTCTTTCTTTCTTTCTTCTTTCTTTCTTTCTTATTTCTTTCTTTCTTCTTTCCTTCTTCTTCTTTCTTTCTTCTTTCTTTCTTTTTTCTTCTTCCTTTCTTCTTTCTTTCTTTCTTTCTTCTTTCTTTCTTCTTTCTTTCTTTCTTTTTTTCTTTTCTTTCTTTCTTTCTACTTTCTTTCTCTCTTTCTTTCTTTCTTTCTTCCTTCCTTCCTTTTTTCTTTCTTTTTTCTTTCTTCTTTCTTTCTTCTTCCTTTCTTTCTTCTTTCTTTCTTCTTTATTCTTTCTTTCTTCTTTCTTTCTTCTTTCTTTCTTCTATCTTTATTCTTTCTTTCTTTCGTCTTCCTTACTTCTTTCTTTCTTTCTTCTTCCTTTCTTCTTTCTTCTTTGTTTCTTACTTCTTTCTTTCTAACTTCTGTCTTGTTTCTTTCTTCTTTCTTCTTTCTTTCTTTCTTTCTTTCTTTCTTCTTTCTTTCTTCTTTCTTCTTTCTTCTTTCTTCTTTCTTCTTTCTTTCTTCCTTCTTTCTTCTTTCTTTCTTCTTTCTTTCTTCTTTCTTTCTTCTTTCTTTGTTCTTTTTTTCTTTCTTTCTTCTTTCTTTCTTACCTCTTTCTTACTTCTTTCTTTCTTTCTTATTTCTTTCTTCTTTCTTTCTTCTTTCTTTCTTCTTTCTTTCTTTCTTCTTTCTTTCTTCTATATTTCTTTCTTTCTTCTTTCTTACTTCTTTCTTAGTTCTTTCTTTCTTCTTTCGTTCTTGTTTCTTTCTTTCTTCTTCCTTTCTTTCTTATTTCTTTCTTTCTTCTTTCTTTCTTCTTCCTTTCTTTCTTCTTTCTTTCTTTTTTCTTCTTTCTTTCTTCTTTCTTTCTTCTTTCTTTCTTCTTTCTTTCTTCTTTCTTTTTTCTTTCTTTCTTTGTTCTTTCTTTCTTCATTCTTCCTTCTTTCTTTCTTCTTTCTTTCTTTCTTCTTTCTTCTTTCTTCTTTCTTTCTTCTTTCTTTCTTACTTCTTTCTTACTTCTTTCTTACTTCTTTCTTTCTTCTTTCTTTCTTCTTTCTTTCTTCTTTCTTTCTTATTTCTTTCTTCTTTCTTTCATTTTTCTTTCTTTCTTCTTTCTTTCTTCTTTCTTCTTTCTTCTTTCTTTCTTCTTTCTTTCTTACTTCTTTCTTACTTCTTTCTTTCTTCTTTCTTTCTTCTTTCTTTCTTCTTTCTTTCTTATTTCTTTGTTTCTTCTTTCTTTCTTCTTTCTTTCTATCTTCTTTCTTTCTTTTTTCTTCTTTCTTTCTTCTTTCTTTCTCTCTTTCTTCTTTCTTTCTTCTTTCTTTCTTCTTTCTTCTTTCTTTCTTCTTTCTTTCTTCTTTCTTTCTTTCTTCCTTCTTTCTTTTCTTTCTTTCTTTCTTCTTTCTTTCTTTCTTTCTTCCTTCCTTCCTACTTTCCTTCTTCTTTCTTTCTTCTTTCTTTCTTCATTCTTTCTTCTTTCTTTCTTCTTTCTTTCTTCTTTTTCTTCATTCTTTCTTACTTCTTTCTTTCTTCTTTCTTTGTTCCTTCTTTCTCTCTTCTTTCTTTCATCTTTCTTCTTTCTTTCTTCTTTCTTACTACTTTCTTTCTTCTTTCTTTCTTCTTTCTTTCTTCTTTCTTTCTTCTTTCTTTCTTCTTAATATCTTTCTTTCATTCTTCTTTCTTTCTTCTTTCTTTCTTCTTTCTTTCTTCTTTCTTTCTTCTTTCTTCTTTCTTCCTTTCTTCTTTCTTTCTTTCTTTCTTCTTTCTTTCTTCTTCCTTTATTCTTCCTTTTTCTTCATTTCTTCTTCCTTTCTTTCTTCTTTCTTTCTTCTTTCTTGCAACTAACTTCTTTCTTTCTTACTTCTTACTTCTTTCTTTCTTACTTCTTTCTTTCTTCTTTCTTTCTTCTTTCTTCTTTCTTTTTTTCTTCTTTCACTCTTTCTTCTTTCTCTCTTTCTTCTTTCTTTCTTCTTTCTCTCTTTCTTCTTTCATTCATTCTTTCTGCTTTGTTTCTTCTTTCTTTCTTCTTTCTTTCTTACTTTTTTCTTACTTCTTTCTTCTTTAATACTTCTTTCTTTCTTCTTTCTTTCTTTCTTCTTAATTTGTTTCTTTCATTCTTCTTTCTTCTTTCTTTCTTCTTCCTTTCTTCTTTCTTTCTTTCATCTTTCTTTCTTTCTTTCTTCTTTCTTTCTTCTTTCTTTCTTCTTTCTTTCTTCTTTCTTTCCTCTTTCTTTCTTCCTTCTTTCTGTCATCTTCCTTTCTTCTTCGTTTCTTCTTTCTTTCTTCTTTCTTTCTTTCATCTTTCTTCTTTCTTTCTTACTTATTTCTTCTTTCTTTCTTTCTTTCTTCTTTCTTTCTTCTTTCTTCTTTCTTTCTTCTTTCTTTTTTTCTTCATTCTTTCTTTCTTCTTTCTTTCTTCCTTCTTTCTCACTTCTTTCTTTCTTTCTTCTTTTTTCTTTCTTTCTTCTTTCATTCTTCTTTCTTTCTTCTTTCTTCTGTCTTTCTTTCTTCTTTCTTTCTTCTTTCTTTCTTTCTTCTTTCTTACTTCTTTCTTCTTTAATTCTTTCTTTCTTTTTTCTTTCTTCTTAATTTCTTTCTTCTTCTTACTTCTTTCTTCTTTCTTTCTTCTTTCTTTCTTCTTTCTTTCTTCTTTCTTTCTTCTTTCTTCTTTCTTTCTTCTTTCTTTCGTCTTTCTTTCTTCTTTCACTCTTACTTCTTTATTACTTCTTTCTTACTTGTTTCTTACTTCTTTGTTACTTCATTCTTACTTCTTTCTTTCTTCTTTCTTTCTTATTTCTTTCTTTCTTCTTTCTTTCTTCTTTATTTCTTCTTTCTTTCTTACTACTTTCTTACTTCTTTCTTCTTTCTTTTTTCTAATTTCTTTCTTTCTTCTTTCTTTCTATTTTCTTCTTTCTTTCTACTTTCTTCTTTCTTTCTTCTTTCTTTCTGATTTCTTTCTTCTTTCTTTCTTTCTTCTTTCTTTCTGATTTCGTTCTTCTTTCTTTTTTTCTTCTTTCTTTCTTCTTTCTTTCTACTTTCTTCTTTCTTTCTACTTTCTTCTTTCTTTCTTCTTTCTTTCTGCTTTCTTTCTTCTTTCTTTCTTTCTTCTTTCTTTCTGATTTCTTTCTTCTTTCTTTTTTTCTTCTTTCTTTCTTCTTTCTTTCTTCTTTCTTCTTTCTTTCTTCTTTCTTTCTTCTTTCATTATTCTTTCTTTCTTCTTTTTTTCTTTCTTCTTTCTTTCTTACTTCTTACTTCTTTTTTCTTAATTCTTCCTTTCTTCTTTCTTCGTTCTTTCTTTCTTCTTTCTTTCTTTCTTCTCTCTTTCTTCTTTCTTTCGTCTTTCTTTCTTCTTTATTTCTACTTTCTCTCTTTCTTCTTTCTTTCTACTTTCTTTCCTCTTTCTTTCTTTCTTCTTTCTCTCTTCTTTCTTTCTTTCTTCTTTCTTCTTTCTTTCTTCTTTCTTTCTTCTTTCTTTCTTCTTTCTTCCTTTCTTCTTTCTTTCTTTCTTCTTTCTTTCTTTCTTCTTTCTTTCTTCTTTCTTTCTTTCGCCTTTCTTTATTTTTCTTTCTTCTTTCTTTCTCCTTTCTTTCTTTATTCTTTCCTTCCTCTTTCATTCTTACTTCTTCCTTACTTCTTTCTTAATTCTTTCTTCTTTCTTTCTTCTTTCTTTCATTCTTTCTTCTTTCTTTCTTTCTTCATTCTTTCTTCTTTCTTTCTTTCTTCATTCTTACTTTATTCTTTCTTTCTTCTTTCTTTCTTCTTTCTTCTTTCTTTCTTCTTTCTTTCTGCTTTCTTTTTTCTTTCTTTCTTTCTTCTTTCTTTCTTCTTTCTTTTTTCTTTCTTTCTTCTTTCTTTCATTCTTCTTTCTTTCTGCTTTCTTTCTTCTTTCTTTCTTTCTTCTTTCTTTTTTCTGTCTTTGTTCTTTCATTCTTCTTTCTTTCTTCTTTATTCTTTCTTTCCTCTTTATTTCTGCTTTCTTTCTTCTTTCTTTCTTTCTTCTTTCTTTCTGCTTTCTTCCTTCTTTCTTTCTGTCTTCTTTCTTTCCTCTTTCTTTCTTCTTTCTTTCTTTCTTCTTTCTCTCTTTTTTCTTTCTTCTTTCTTCTTTCTTCCTTCGTTCTTCTTTCTTCTTTCTTTTTTCTTTCTTCTTTCTTGCTGCTTGCTTTTTCTTTCTTTCTTTCTTTCTTCTTTCTTTCTTATTTCTTTCTTATTTCTTTCTTCTTTCTTCTTTCTTTCTTCTTTCTTTCTTTCTTCTTTCATTCTTCTTTCGTTCTTCTTTCTTTCTTAATTCTTTCTTATTGTTTCTTACTTCTTTCTTTCTTTTTATTTCTTCTTCGTTTCTTTCTTCATTCTTTCTTTGTTCTTTCTTTCTTCTTCCTTTCTTCCTTCTTTCTCTCTTCTTCCATTCTTTCTTCTTTCTTTCTTCTTTCTTTCTTCTTTCTTTCTTCTTTCTTTCTTTCTTCTTTCTTTCTTCTTTCTTTCTTCTTTCTTTCTTCTTTCTTTCTTCTTTCTTTCTTCTTTCTTTCTTCTTTCTTCCTTCTTTCTTTCTTACTTCTTTCTTACTTCTTTCTTCTTTCTTTCTTTCTAATTTCTTTCTTCTTTCTTTCTTCTTTCTTTCTTCTTTCTTTCTTTTTTCTTTCTTCTCTCTTTCTTAATTCTTTCTTACTTCTTTCTATCTTCATTCTTTCTTACTTCTTTCTTACTTCTTTCTTACTTCTTTCTTACTTCTTTGTTACATCTTTCTTACTTCTTTCTTTCTTCTTTATTTCTTTCTTTGATCTTTCTTTATTCATTCTTCTTCTTTCTTTCTTCTTTCTTTCTTAATTCTTTCTTACTTCTTTCTATCTTCTTTCTTTCTTTTTATTTCTTCTTCATTTCTTTCTTCATTCTTTCTTTCTTTTTCTTTCTTTCTTCTTTCTTACTTCTTTCTTACTTCTACTTTGTTTTTTCTTTCTTTCTTCATTCTCCTTTCTTTCTTCTGTCTTTCTTCATTCTTTCTTCTTTCTTTCTTCTTTCATTCTTTCTTTTTTCTTTGTTTCTTCTTTGTTTCTTCTTTTTTTCTTCTTTCTTTCTTTCTTCTTTCTTTCTTCTTTCTATCTTCTTTCTTTCTTTCTTTCTTTCTTTTTCTTTCTTCTTTCTTTCTTTTTTCCTTGTTCTTTCTTTCTTCTTTCTTTCTCTCTTCTTTCATTATTCTTTCTTTCTTTCTCCTTTCTGTCTTCTTTCTTTCTTTCTTACTTCTTCCTTCTTTCTCCCTTCTTTCTTTCTTCTTTCTTTCTTCTTTCTTTCTTCTTTCTTTCTTCGTTCTTTCTTCGTTCTTTCCTTCTTTCTTTCTTCTATCTTTCTTCTTTCTTCTTTCTTTCTTCATTCTTTCTTCTTTCTTTCTTCTTTCCTTTATCTTTCTTTCTTCTTTCTTTCTTCTTTCTCTCTTACTTCTTTCTTCTTTCTTTCTTACTTCTTTCTTTCTTCTTTCTTTCTTCTTTCTCTCTTACTTCTTTCTTCTTTCTTTCTTCTTCCTTTCTTCTCTCTTACTTTCTTCTTTCTTTGTTCTTTCTCACTTTCTTTTTTCTTTCTTCTTTCTTTCTTTCTTCATTCTTCCTTTCTTCTTTATTTTTTTCTTCTACCTTTCGTCTTTCTTTCTTTCTTTCTTCTTTCTTTATTGTTTTTCTTCTTTCTTTCTTTCTTCTTTCTTTCTTCTTTCTTTCTTCTTTCTTTCATTCTTAATTCTTTCTTTCTTTCTTCATTCTTTCTTTATTCATTCTTTCTTCTTTCTTTCTTCTTTCTTTCTTCTTTCTTCTTTCTTTCTTATTACTTTCTGTCTTCTTTCTTTCTTCTTTCTTTCTTCTTTCTTTCTTCATTCTTTCTTCTTTCTTTATTTCTTCTTTCTTTCTTCTTTCTTCTTTCTTCTTTCTTCTTTCTTCTTTCTTCTTTCTTCTTTCTTCTTTCTTCTTTCTTTCTTCTCTCTTTCTTCTCTCTTTCTTCTTTCTTTCTTCTCTCTTTCTTCTTTCTTTCTTCTTTCTTCCTTTATTTCTTTCTTCTTTCTTCTTTCTTTCTCTCTTCTTTCTTTCTTCTTTCTTCTTTCTTCTTTCTTCTTTCTTCTTTCTTCTTTCTTTCTTTCTTTCTTCTTTCTTTCTTCTTTCCTTCTTCTTTCTTCTTTCCTTCTTCTTTCTTCTTTCCTTCTTCTTTCTTCTTTCATTCTTCTTTCTTTCTTACTTCTTTCTTTCTTACTTCTTTCTTATTTCTTTCTTCTTTCTTCTTTCTTTCTTCTTTATTTCTTTCTTCTTTCATTCTTCTTTCTTTCTTCCTTCTTTCTTACGTCTTTCTTACTTCTTTCCTTTTACTTTCTTTCTTCTTTCTTTATTCTTCCTTTCTTCTTCCTTTCTTCTTTCTTTCTTCTTTCTTCTTTCTTTCTTTCTTCTTTTTTCTTCTTTCTTTCTTTTTTCTTCTTTCTTTCTTCTTTCTTTCTTCTTTCTTTCTTCATTTTTATTCTTTCTTTCTTCTTTCTTTCTTATTTTTTTCTTCCTTCATTTTTATTCGTTCTTTCTTCTTTCTTTCTTTCTTATTTCTTTCTTTCTTCTTTCTTTCTTCTTTCTTTCTTACTTCCTTCCTTCCTTTCTTCTTTCTTCTTTCTTTATTACTTCTTTCTTTCTTACTTCTTTCTTATTTCTTTCTTCTTTCTTCTTTCTTTCCTTTTTTTCTCCTTCTTTCTTCTTTCTTTCTTTCTTCTTTCTTTCTTCTTTCTTTCTTCTTTCTTTATTCTTCCTTTCTTCTTCCTTTCTTCTTTCTTTCTTCTTTCTTTCTTCTTTCTTTCTTTCTCCTTTCTTTCTTCTTTCTTTCTTCTTTCTTTCTTCTTTCTTTCTTTTTTCTTCTTTCTGTCTTCTCTCTTTCTTCTTTTTTTAATCTTCCTTTCTTCTTCCTTTCTTCTTTCTTACTTCATTCTTACTTCTTTCTTACTTCTTTCTTTCTTCTTTCTTTCTTCTTTCTTTCTTCTTTCTTCCTTCTTTCTTGTTTCTTTCTTCTTTCATTCTTTCTTTCTTCTTTTATTCTTTCTTTCTTCTTTGCTTCTTCTTTCTTTCTTCTTTCTTTCTTCTTTCTTCTTTCTATCTTCTTTCTCTCTTTCTTTCTTTCTTTCTTTCTTCTTTCTTTCTTATTTCTCTCTTACTTCTTTCTTCTTTCTTTCTTCTTTCTTACTTCTTTCTTACTTCTTTCTTACTTCTTTCTTACTTCTTTCTTACTTCTTTCTTTCTTCTTTCTTTCTTTCTAATTTCTTTCTTCTTTCTTTCTTCTTTCTTTCTTCTTTCTTTCTTCTTTCTTTCTTCATTTTTATTCTTTCTTTCTTCTTTCTTTCTTATTTTTTTCTTTCTTCTTTCTTTCTTCTTTCTTCTTTCCTTCTTCTTTCTTTCTTACTTCTTTCTTTCTTACTTCTTTGTTATTACTTTCTTCTTTCTTTCTTCTTTCTTTCTTCTTTCTTTCTTTCTTCTTTCTTTCTTCTTTCTTTCTTCATTCTTTCTTCATTCTTTCTTTCCTCTTTCTTTCTTCTTTATTTCTTCTGTCTTTCTTCCATCCTTCTTTCTTCTTTCTTTCTGACTTCTTTCATTCTTCTTTATTTTTTCTTTCTTCTTTCTTTCTTCTTTCTTTCTTCTTTCTTTCTTCCTTCTTTATTCTTTCTTTCTTCTTTCTTTCTCCTTTCTTTCTTCTTTCTTTCTTCTTTCTTTCTTCTTTCTTTCTTCTTTCTTTCTTAGTTCTTTCTTATTTCTTTCTTTCTTCTTTCTTTCTTACTTCTTTCTTTCTTACTTCTTTCTTTCTTTTTTCTTCTTTCTTTCTTCTTTCTTTCTTTTTTCTTTCTTCTTTATTTGTTTCTTCTTTCGTTCTTCTTCCTTTCTTCTTACTTTATTCTTCCTTTCTTCTTCCTTTCTTCTCCCTTTCTTTCTTCTTTCTTTCGTCTTTCTTTCTTACATCTTTCTTCTTTCTTTCTTTCTTCTTTCTTCTTTCTTTCTTTCTTCTTTCTCTCTTTCTTCTTTCTTTCTTTCTTCTTTCTTTCTTCTTTCTTTCTTACTTCTTTCTTACTTCTTTCTTTCTTCTTTCTTTCTTTCTTTCTTTATTCTTCCTTTTTTCTTCCTTTCTTCTTCCTTTCTTCTCCCTTTCATTCTTCTTTCTTTCTTCTTTCTTTCTTACATCTTTCTTCTTTCTTTCTTACTTCTTTCTTCTTTCTTTCTTACTTCTTTCTTTCTTCTTTCTTCTTTCTTTCTTTTTTCTTTCTTTCTTCTTTCTTTCTTTCTTTTCCTTTCTTCTTCCTTTCTTCTTCCTTTCTTCCTTCTTTCTTTCTTCTTTATATCTTCTATCTTCTTTCTCCTTTCTTCTTTCTTTCTTTCTTTCTTTTTCTATGTTCTTTCTTTCTTCTTTCTTCTTTCTTTCTTTCTTCTTTCTTTCTTCTTTCTTCTTTCTTCTTTCTTCTGTCTTTCTTTCTTCTTTCTTTCTTCTCTCTTTCTTCTCTCTTTCTTCTTTCTTTCTTTCTTCATTCTTCCTTCTTTCTTCTTCCTTTTTTCTTTCTTCTTTCTTTCTCCTTTCTTCTTTCTTTCTTTCTTCTTTCTTCTTTCTTTCTTCTTGCTTTCTTTGTTCTTTCTTTCTTTCTTCTTTCTTTCTTCCTCCTTTCTTTCTTCTTTATTTCTTATTTCTTCTTTCTTTCTTCGTTCTTTCTTTCTTCTTTCTTTCTTCCTACTTTTTTTCTTCTTTCTTCTTTCTTTCTTCTTTATTCTTTCTTTCTTATTTCTTTCCATCTTCTTACTTTCTTTCTTCTTTCTTTCTTCTTTCTTCTCTTTCTTTCTTCTTTCTTTCTTTTTCTTTCTTCTATCTTTCTTCTTTCTTTCTCCTTTATTTTTTCTTTCTTTCTTCTTTCTTTCTTTCTTCTTTCTTTCTTTCTTTCTTCTTTCTTTCTTCCTTTCTTTGTTCTTTCTTTCTTCATTCTTTCTTCTTTCTTCTTTCTTTCTTCTTTCTTTCTTTCTTTCTTCCTTCTTTCTTTTTTCTTCTTTCTGTCCTCTTTCTTTCTTTTTTCCTTCTTTCTTTTTTCTTCTTTCTTTCTTCTTTCTTTCTTTTTTTTTCCTTCTTTCTTTCTACTTTCTTTCTTCTTTCTTTCTTCTTTCTTTCTTTCTTTCTTTCTTTCTTCGTTCTTTCTTCTTTCTTTCTTCTATCTTTCGTCATTCTTTCTTCTTTCTTTCTTCTTTCTTCTTTCTTCCTTTTTTTTTCCTTCTTTCTTTCTACTTTCTTTCTTCTTTCTTTCTTTCTTTCTTCGTTCTTTCTTCTTTCTTTCTTCTTTCTTTCGTCATTCTTTCTTCTTTCTTTCTTCATTCTTTCTTTCTTCTTTCTTTCTTCATTCTTTCTTTCTTCTTTCTTTCTTTCTTCTTACTTTCTTTCTTCTTTCTTTCTTTCTACTGTCTGTCTTCTTTCTTTCTTTCTTCTTTATACCTTCTTTCTTTCTTTCTTCTTTCTTTATTTCTTATTTCTTTCTTTCTTCTTTCTTTCTTCTTTCTTTTTTTTTTCTTCTTTCTTTCTTCTTTCTTCTTTCTTTCTTTCTTCTTTCTTTCTTCCTCCTTTCTTTCTTATTTATTTCTTATTTCTTCTTTCTTACTTCGTTCTTTCTTTCTTCTTTCTTTCTTCATTATTCTTTCTTCTTTATTTCTTTCTTCTTTCTTTCTTTCTTTTTTCTTTCTTCCTAATTTCTTTCTTCTTTCTTTCTTCTTTATTCTTTCTTTCTTCTTTCTTTCCTTCTTCCTACTTTCTTTCTTCTTTCTTTCTTCTTTCTTCCTTCTTTCTTTCTTCTTTCTTTCTTCTTTCTCTCTTCTTAATTTCTTCTTTCTTTCTTCTTTCTTTCTTCTTTCTTTCTTTATTCTTTCTTTCTTTCTTCTTTCTTTCTTTCTTTCTTTCTTTCTTTCTTTCTTTCTTTCTTTCTTCTTTCTTTCTTTCTTCTTTCTTTCTTCTTTCTTTCTTTCTTTCTTTCTTTTTCTATCTTCTTTCTTTCTTCTTTCTTCTTTCTTCTTTCTTTCTTTCTTTCTTTCTTTCTTCTTTCTTTCTTCTTTCTTCTTTCTTCTTTCTTCTTTCTTCTTTCTTTCTTCTTGCTTTCTTTTTTCTTTCTTCCTTCTTTCTTCTTTCATTCTCCTTTTCTTCTTTCTTCTGTCTTTTTTTCTTCTTTCTTTCTTCTCTCTTTCTTCTCTCTTTCTTCTTTCTTCTTTCTTTCTTTCTTCTTTCTTTCTTCTTTCTTTATTCTTTCTTTTTTCTTTCTTCTTTCTTTCTTCTTTCTTCTTTCTTTCTTTCTTCTTTCTTTCTTCCTCCTTTCTTTCTTATTTATTTCTTATTTCTTCTTTCTTCATTATTCTTTCTTCTTTATTTCTTTCTTCTTTCTTTCATTCTTTCTTCTTTCCTCTTTCTTTCTTTCTTCTTTCTTTCCTTCTTCCTACTTTCTTTCTTCTTTCTTTCTTCTTTCTTCCTTCTTTCTTTCTTCTTTCTTTCTTTTTCTTTCTTCTATCTTTCTTCTTTCTTTCTTCTTTCTTTCTTCTTTATTCTTTCTTTCTTCTTTCTTTCCTTCTTCCTACTTTCTTTCTTCTTTCTTTCTTCTTTCTTTCTTTTTCTTTCTTCTATCTTTCTTCTTTCTTTCTTCTTTCTTTCTTTCTTGTTTCTTTCTTTCTTCTTTCTTTCTTCTTTCTTTCTTTCTTCTTTCTTTCTTCTTTCTTCTTTTTTTCTTCTTTTTTTCTTCTTTCTTTCTTTCTTCTTTGTTTCTTCTTTCTTTCTTCTTTCTTTCTTTCTTCTTTCTTTCATCTTTCTTTCTATATTTTTTTCTTTCTTTCTTCCTTTTTTGTTCTTTCTTTCTTCATTCTTTCTTCTTTCTTCTTTCTTTCTTCTTTCTTTCTTTCTTTCTTGTCTTTCTTCTTTCTTTCTTCTTTCTTTCTTTCTTCCTTCTTTCTTTTCTTTCTTTCATTCTTCTTTCTTTCTTTCTTTCTTTCTTCTTTCTTTCTTTCTTGTTTCTTTCTTCTTTCTTTCTGTCTTCTTTCTTTCTTTTTCTTTCTTTCTTCTTTCTTTCTTCTTTCTTTCTTCTTTAGTCTTTCTTTCTTCTTTCTTTCTTCCTACTTTATTTCTTCTTTCTTTCTCCTTTCATTCTTCTTTCTTTCTTCTATCTTTCTTCTTTCTTTCTTCTTTCTTTCTTCTTTCGTTCTTCTTTATTTCTTCTTTCTTTCTTCTTTCTTTCTTCTTTCTTTCTTCCTTCTTTCTTCCTTTATTCTTCCTTCTTTCTTTCTTCTTTCTTTCTTCTTTCTTTCTTTATTCTTTCTTTCTTTCTTCTTTCTTTCATTCTTCTTTCTTCTTTCTTTCTTACTTCTTTCTTTCTTACTTCTTTCTTTCTTCTTTCTTTCTTCTTTCTTTCTTTCTTCTTTCTTTCTTTCTTATTTCTTTCTTTCTTCTTTCCTTCTTCTTCTTTCTTTCTTCTTTCTTCTTTTTTCTTCTTCCTTTCTTCTTTCTTTCTTTCTTTCTTCTTTCTTTCTTCTTTCTTTCTTTCTTTTTTTCTTTTCTTTCTTTCTTTCTACTTTCTTTCTCTCTTTCTTTCTTTCTTTCTTCCTTCCTTCCTTTTTTCTTTCTTTTTTCTTTCTTCTTTCTTTCTTCTTCCTTTCTTTCTTCTTTCTTTCTTCTTTATTCTTTCTTTCTTCTTTCTTTCTTCTTTCTTTCTTCTATCTTTATTCTTTCTTTCTTTCGTCTTCCTTACTTCTTTCTTTCTTTCTTCTTCCTTTCTTCTTTCTTCTTTGTTTCTTACTTCTTTCTTTCTAACTTCTGTCTTGTTTCTTTCTTCTTTCTTCTTTCTTTCTTTCTTTCTTTCTTTCTTCTTTCTTTCTTCTTTCTTCTTTCTTCTTTCTTCTTTCTTCTTTCTTTCTTCCTTCTTTCTTCTTTCTTTCTTCTTTCTTTCTTCTTTCTTTCTTCTTTCTTTGTTCTTTTTTTCTTTCTTTCTTCTTTCTTTCTTACCTCTTTCTTACTTCTTTCTTTCTTTCTTATTTCTTTCTTCTTTCTTTCTTCTTTCTTTCTTCTTTCTTTCTTTCTTCTTTCTTTCTTCTATATTTCTTTCTTTCTTCTTTCTTACTTCTTTCTTAGTTCTTTCTTTCTTCTTTCGTTCTTGTTTCTTTCTTTCTTCTTCCTTTCTTTCTTATTTCTTTCTTTCTTCTTTCTTTCTTCTTCCTTTCTTTCTTCTTTCTTTCTTTTTTCTTCTTTCTTTCTTCTTTCTTTCTTCTTTCTTTCTTCTTTCTTTCTTCTTTCTTTTTTCTTTCTTTCTTTGTTCTTTCTTTCTTCATTCTTCCTTCTTTCTTTCTTCTTTCTTTCTTTCTTCTTCTTCTTTCTTCTTTCTTTCTTCTTTCTTTCTTACTTCTTTCTTACTTCTTTCTTACTTCTTTCTTTCTTCTTTCTTTCTTCTTTCTTTCTTCTTTCTTTCTTATTTCTTTCTTCTTTCTTTCATTTTTCTTTCTTTCTTCTTTCTTTCTTCTTTCTTCTTTCTTCTTTCTTTCTTCTTTCTTTCTTACTTCTTTCTTACTTCTTTCTTTCTTCTTTCTTTCTTCTTTCTTTCTTCTTTCTTTCTTATTTCTTTGTTTCTTCTTTCTTTCTTCTTTCTTTCTATCTTCTTTCTTTCTTTTTTCTTCTTTCTTTCTTCTTTCTTTCTCTCTTTCTTCTTTCTTTCTTCTTTCTTTCTTCTTTCTTCTTTCTTTCTTCTTTCTTTCTTCTTTCTTTCTTTCTTCCTTCTTTCTTTTCTTTCTTTCTTTCTTCTTTCTTTCTTTCTTTCTTCCTTCCTTCCTACTTTCCTTCTTCTTTCTTTCTTCTTTCTTTCTTCATTCTTTCTTCTTTCTTTCTTCTTTCTTTCTTCTTTTTTCTTCATTCTTTCTTACTTCTTTCTTTCTTCTTTCTTTGTTCCTTCTTTCTCTCTTCTTTCTTTCATCTTTCTTCTTTCTTTCTTCTTTCTTACTACTTTCTTTCTTCTTTCTTTCTTCTTTCTTTCTTCTTTCTTTCTTCTTTCTTTCTTCTTAATATCTTTCTTTCATTCTTCTTTCTTTCTTCTTTCTTTCTTCTTTCTTTCTTCTTTCTTTCTTCTTTCTTCTTTCTTCCTTTCTTCTTTCTTTCTTTCTTTCTTCTTTCTTTCTTCTTCCTTTATTCTTCCTTTTTCTTCATTTCTTCTTCCTTTCTTTCTTCTTTCTTTCTTCTTTCTTGCAACTAACTTCTTTCTTTCTTACTTCTTACTTCTTTCTTTCTTACTTCTTTCTTTCTTCTTTCTTTCTTCTTTCTTCTTTCTTTTTTTCTTCTTTCACTCTTTCTTCTTTCTCTCTTTCTTCTTTCTTTCTTCTTTCTCTCTTTCTTCTTTCATTCATTCTTTCTGCTTTGTTTCTTCTTTCTTTCTTCTTTCTTTCTTACTTTTTTCTTACTTCTTTCTTCTTTAATACTTCTTTCTTTCTTCTTTCTTTCTTTCTTCTTAATTTGTTTCTTTCATTCTTCTTTCTTCTTTCTTTCTTCTTCCTTTCTTCTTTCTTTCTTTCATCTTTCTTTCTTTCTTTCTTCTTTCTTTCTTCTTTCTTTCTTCTTTCTTTCTTCTTTCTTTCCTCTTTCTTTCTTCCTTCTTTCTACTTTCTTTCTTCTTTCTTTCTTCATTTTTATTCTTTCTTTCTTCTTTCTTTCTTTCTTATTTCTTTCTTCCTTCATTTTTATTCTTTCTTTCTTCTTTCTTGCTTACTTTTTTCTTTCTTACTTCTTTCTTATTTCTTTCTTCTTTCTTCTTTCTTTCTTTATTTTCTCCTTCTTTCTTTCTTCTTTCTTTCTTGCTTCTTTCTTTTTCTTCCTTTCTTTCTTTCTTTCTTTCTTCTTTCTTTCTTCTTTCTTTCTTCTTTCTTTCTTTCTTCTTTCTTTCTTTCTTCTTTCTTCTTTTTTTCTTCTTTCTTTCTTAATTATTTCTTTCTTCTTTATTTCTTCTTTCTTTCTTTCTTCCTTCTTTCTTTCTTTCTTTCTTTCTTTCTTCCTTCCTTCCTTCCTTCCTTCTTTCTTTATTCTTTCTTTCTTCTTTCTTTCTTCTTCCTTTCTTTCTTCTTTCTTTCTTCTCTATTCTTTCTTTCTTTCTTCTTTCTTTCTTCTTTCATTCTTCTTTCTTTCTTCTTTCTTAAACTTTCTTTCTTTCTTCTTACTTACTTCTTTCTTTCTTTCTTCTTTCTTTCTTCTTTCTCTCTTACTTCTTTCCTCTTTCTTTCTTCTTTCTTTCTTCTTTCTTTCATCTTTCTTTCTTCTTTCTTTCTTTCTTCTTTCTTTCTTTCTTCTTTCTTTCTTTCTTTCTTTCTTTCTTCTTTCTTTCTTTCTTCTTTCTTTCTTCTTTCTTTCTTTCTTCCTTCTTTCTTTTTTTCTTTCTTTCTTCTTTCTTTCTTTCTTCTTTCTTTCTTCTTTCTTTCTTTCTTCCTTCTTTCTTTTTTCTTCTTTCTTTCTTCATTCTTTCTTTCTTCTTTCGTTGTTCTTTCTTTCTTCTTTCTTTCTTCTTTCTTTCTTTTTTCTTTCTTTCTTTCTTCTTTCTTTCCTTCTTCTTTCTATCTTACTTCTTTCCTCTTTCTTTCTTTTTCCTTCTTTCTTTCTTCTTTCTTTCTTCTTTCTTTCTTCTTTCTTTCTTTTTTCTTTCTACTTTCTTCTTTCTTTTTTCTTTCTTTCTTCTTTCTTCTCTCTTTCTTCGTTCTTTCTTTTTTCTTTCTTCCTTTCTTCTTCCTTTCTTCATCCTTTCTTCTTTATTTCTTACTTCTTTCTTACTTCTTTCTTTCTTCTTTCTTTCATCTCTCTTCTTTCCTTCTTCTTACTTCTTTCGTTCTTTCTTTTTTCTTTCTTTCTTCTTTCTTTCTTCTTTCTTTCTTCTTTCTTTCTTCTTTCTTTATTCTTTCTTTATTCTTCCTTTCTTCTTCCTTTCTTCTTTCTTTCTTCTTTCTTTCTTCTTTCTTTCTTTCTTCTTTCTTTCTTCTTTCTTCTTTCTTTCTTCTTTCTTTCTTTCTTCTTTCTTTCTTCTTTCTTCTTTCTTTCTTCTTTCTTTCTTTCTTCTTTCTTTTTTTCTTCTTTCTTTCTTCTTTCTTCTTTCTTTCTTCTTTCTTTCTTTCTTCTTTCTTTCTTTCTTCTTTCTTTCTTCTTTCTTCTTTCTTTCTTCTTTCTTTCTTTCTTCTTTGTTTCTTCTTTCTTTCTTTCTTCTTTCTTTCTTTCTTCTTTCTTCTTTCTTTCTTCTTTCTTTCTTCTTTCTTTTTTTCTTCCTTCTTTCTTTTCTTTCTTTCTTTCTTTCTTTCTTTCTTTCTTTCTTTCTTTCTTTCTTTCTTTCTTTCTTTCTTTCTTCCTTCCTTCCTTCTTACTTTCTTCTTTCTTTCTTCTTCTTTCTTCTTTCTTTCTTTCATTCTTTCTTCTTTCTTTCTTCTTTCCTTCTTCTATTTTATTCTTTCTTCTTTCTTTCTTTCTTATTTCTTTCTTCATTCTTCTTTCTTTCTTTCTTCTTTTTCTTTCTTCTTTCTTTCTTCTTTCATTCTTCTTTCTTTCTTCTTTCTTTCTTCTTCCTCTCTTTCTTCTTTCTTTCTTCTTTATTCCTTTCTTTCTTCCTTCTTTCTTTCTTCTTTCTTTCTTCTTTCTTTCTTCTTTCTTTCTTCTTTATTTCTTCTTTCTTTCTTTCTTCATTCTTTCTTTCTTCTTTCTTTCTTCTTTCTTTCTTCGTTCTTTCTCTCTTCTTTCTTTCTTTCTTCTTTCTTTCTTCTTAATTTCTTTCTTTCATTCTTCTTTCTTCCTTCTTAATTTCTTTCTTTCATTCTTCTTTCTTTCTTCTTTCATTGTTCTTTCTTCTTTCTTTCTTTCTTCTTTCTTTCTTTGTTTCTACTTTTTTTTTCTTTCTTTCTTTTTTCTTTCTTTCTTTCTTCTTTCTTCTTTCTTTCTTCTTTCTTTCTTCTTTCTTTCTTTTTTCTTTCGTTTTTTTTCTTCTTTCTTTCTTCTTTCTTTCTTCTTTCTTTCTTCCTTCTTTCTCCCTTCTTTCTTTCTTTCTTCTTTCTTTCTTCTTAATTTCTTTCTTTCATTCTTCTTTCTTCCTTCTTTCTTTCTTCTTAATTTCTTTCTTTCATTCTTCTTTCTTTCTTCTTTCTTTCTTCTTCCTTTCTTTCTTCTTTCTTTCTTCTTTCTTTCTTAATTTTCTCTTCTTTCTTTCTCCTTTCTTTCTTCTTTCTTTCTTCTTTCTTTCTTCTTTCTTACTTCTCTCTTCTTTTTTTTTCTTTCTTCTTTCTTTCTTCTTTCTTTCTTCTTTCTTTCTTATTTCTTTCTTCTTTATTTCTTCTTTCTACTCTCTTTCTTCTTTCTTCTTTCTTTCTTCTTTCTTTCTTTCTTCTTTCTTTCTCCTTTCTTTCTTCTTTCATTCTTACTGTTTTCTTACTTCTTTCTTCTTTAATTCTTCTTTCTTTCTTCTTTCTTTCTTCTTAATTTCTTTCTTTCATTCTTCCTTTCTTCTTTCTTTCTTTTTTTTCTTTCTTCTTTCTTTCTTCTTTCTTTCTAATTTCTCTCTTCTTTCTTTCTTCTTTCTTTCTTTCTTTCTATCTTTCTTCTCTTTCTTCTTTCTTTCTTCTTTCTTTCTTCTTTCTTAATCCTTTCTTCTTTCTTTCTTTCTTCTTTCTTTCTTCTCTCTTTCTTTCTTCTTTCTTTCTTCTTTCTTCTTTCTTTCTTCTTTCTGTCTTTCTTCTTTCTTTCTTCTTTCTTTCTTCTCTCTTTCTTCTTTCTTTCTTACATATTTCTTACTTATATCTTACTTGTTTCATACTTCTTTATTTCTTCTTTCTTTGTTCTTTCTTCCTTCTATCTTCTTTCTTTCTTCTTTCATTTTTTCTATTTTCTTCTTTTTTTCTTTCTTTCTTTCCTTCTTTCTTTCTTTCTTTCTTTCTTTCTTTCTTTCTTTCTTTCTTTCTTTCTTTCTTTCTTTCTTTCTTTCTTCTTTCTTTCTTGTTTTATTCTCATTTCTTTATTCTCTCTACTTTCTTTCTTCTTTCTTTTTCTTTCTTCTTTCTTTCTTACTCCTTACTTCTTTCTTTCTTTCTTCTTTCTTCTTTTTTTCTTTCTTTTTTCTTTTTTCTTTCTTCCATCTTTCTTTGTTCTTTCTTTATACTTTCTTTCTTCTGTCTTTATTCATTCTTTCCTCTTTCTTCTTTCTTTCTTTCTTCTTTCTTTCTTCTTTCTTTGTTACTTCTCTCTTACTTCTTTCTAAATTCTTTCTTACTTCTTTCTTACTTCTTTCTTCTTTCTTTCTTATTTCTCTCTTTCTTTCTTTTTCTAACTTCTTTCTTTCTTCTTTCTTCTTTCTTTCTTTCTTCTTTCTTTCTTCTTTCTTTTTCTCCTCTCTTCTTCTTCTTCTTTCTCTCTTCTTTTTTCTTTCTTTCTTACCACTTTCTTCTTTCTTCCTTCTTTCTTCTTCTTTCTTTCTTTCTTCTTTCTTTGTTCTTTCTTTCTTTCTTCTTTCTTTCTTCTTTCTTCTTTCTCTCTTTGTTCTTACTTTTTTCTTCCTTTATTCTTTTTTCCTCTTTCTTCCTTCTTTCTTTCTCATTCTTTCTTTCTTCTTTCTTTCTTTCTTTCTTCTTTCTTTCTTCTTTCTTTCATCTTTCTTTCTATCTTCTTTTTTCTTTCTTTCTTTCTTTCTTTCTTCTTACTTTCTTTTTTCTTTCTTCCTTCTTTCTTCTTTCATTCTTCTTTTACTTTTCTTTCTTCTTTCTTTCTTCTTTCTTTCCTCTTTCTTTCTTCTCTATTTCTTCTTTCTTCTTTCTTTCTTCTTTCTTTCTTCTTTATTTTTTTCTTTCTTCTTTCTTTCTTCTTTCTTCTTTCTTTCTTTCTTCTTTCTTCTTTCTTTCTTCTTGCTTTCTTCTTTCTTTCTTCTGTCTTTCTTCTTTGTTTCTTACTTATTTCTTACTTCTGTCTTACTTCTTTCTTTCTTCTTTCTTTCTTCTTTCTTATTCCTTTCTTACTCCTTACTTCTTTCTTTCTTACTCCTTACTTCTTTCTTTTTTACTTCTTACTTCTTTCTTTCTTTCTTCTTTCTTTCTTCTTTCTTTTTTCTTTCTTCTTTCTTTCTTCTTTCTTCTTTCTTCTTTCTTCTTTCTTTCTTTCTTCTTTCTTCTTTCTTTCTTCTTGCTTTCTTCTTTCTTTCTTCTTTCTTCTTCTTTCTTTCTTCCTCCTTTCTTTCTTCTTTCTTTCTTATTTCTTCTTTCTTTCTTCCTACTTTCTTTCTTCTTTCTTTCTTCTTTCTTCTTTCTTTCTTTTTCTTTCTTCTATCTTCCTTCTTTCTTTCTTCTTTCTTCTTTCTTTCTTCTTAATTTCTTCTTTCTTTCTTCTTTCTTTCTTCTTTCTTTCTTTCTTCTTTCTTTCTTTCTTTCTTTCTTTCTTTCTTTCTTTCTTTCTTTCTTTCTTTCTTTCTTTCTTTCTTTCTTTCTTTTTTCTTTCTTTCTTCTTTCTTTCTTCTCTCTTTCTTTTTTCTTTCTTTCTTCTTTCTTTCTTCTTTCTTTCTTTCTTCCTTCTTTCTATTTTCTTCTTTCTTTCTTCTATCTTTCTTTTTTCCTTCTTTCATTTTTCTTCTTTCTTTCTTCTTTCTTTCTTCTTTCTTTCTTTCTTCTTTCTTCCTTTTTTCTTCCTTCTTTCTTTCTTCTTTCTTTCTTCTTTCTTTCTTCTTTCTTCTTTCTTCTTTCTTCTTTCTTCTTTCTTCTTTCTTTCTTCTTGCTTTCTTCTTTCTTTCTTCTTTCTTCTTCTTTCTTTCTTACTCCTTTCTTTCTTCTTTCTTTCTTATTTCTTCTTTCTTTCTTCATTCTTTCTTTCTTCTTTCTTTCTTCTTTATTCTTTCCTTCTTTCTTCTTTCTTTCTTTCTTCTTTCTTTCTTCCTTCTTTCTTTCTTCTTTCTTCTTTCTTTCTTCTTAATTTCTTCTTTCTTTCTTTTTCTTTCTTCTAACTTTCTTCTTTCTTTCTTCTTTCTTCTTTCCTTCTTCTTAATTTCTTCTTTCTTTCTTCTTTCTTTCTTCTTTCTTTCTTTCTTCTCTCTTTCTTTCTTTCCTTCTTTCTTCTTTCTTCTTTATTCTTTCTTTCTTCTTTCTTTCTTTCTTCCTTCTTTCTATTTTCTTCTTTCTTTCTTCTTTCTTTCTTTTTTCCTTCTTTCTTTTTTCTACTTTCTTTCTTCTTTCTTTCTTCTTTCTTTCTTCTTTCTTTCTTTCTTCTTTCTTCCTTTTTTCTTCCTTCTTTCTTTCTTCTTTCTTTCTTCTTTCTTTCTTCATTCTTTCTCCTTTCTTTCTTCTTTATTCTTTCTTTCTTCGTTCTTTCTTTCTTCTTTCTTTCTTCATTATTCTTTCTTTCTTTCATTCTTCTTTCTTTCTTCTTTCTTTCTTCTTTATTCTTTCTTTCTTTCTTCTTTCTTTCTTCTTTCTTCTTTCTTTCTTCTTCCGTTATTCTTTCTTTCTTCTTTTTTTTCTTTTTTCTGTCTTCTTTCTTTCTTCTTTCTTTCTTTCTCTCTTTCTTCTTTCTGTCTTCTTTCTTTCTTTTTTCTTTCTTCTTTCTTTCTTTTTTCTTTCTTTATTACATCTTTCTTATTTCTTTCCTACTTCTTTCTTTCTTCTTTCTTTCTTCTTTCTTCTTTGTTTATTACTTCTTTCTTTCTTACTTCTGTCTTGTTTCTTTCTTCTTACTTCTTTCTTTCTTCTTTCTTTCTTCTTTATTTCTTTCTTTCTTCTTTCTTTCTTACCTCTTTCTTACTTATTTCTTTCTTCTTTCTTACTTCTTTCTTTCTTTCTTCTTTCTTTCTTCTTTCTTTCTTTCTTCTTTCATTCTTTCTTCTTTCTTCTTTCTTTCTTCTTTCTTTCTTTCTTTCCTCCTTTCTTCTTCATTTCTTCATCATTTCTTCTTTATTTCTTACTTCTTTCCTACTTCTTTCTTTCTTCTTTCTTTCATCTCTCTTCTTTCCTTCTACTTACTTCTTTCTTTCTTTCTTCTTTCTTACTTCTTTCTTTCTTTCTTCTTACTTTCTTCCTTCTATCTTCTTTCTTTCCTCTCTCTTTCTTCTTTCCTTCTTTCTTTCTTCTTTCTTTCTTCTTTCTTTCTCTTTCTTACTTTATTCTTTCTTCTTTCTTTCTTCTTTCTTCTTTGTTTATTACTTCTTTCTTTCTTACTTCTGACTTGTTTCTTTCTTCTTTCTTCTTTCTTTCTTCTTTCTTTCTTCTTTCTTCTTTATTTCTTTCTTTCTTCTTTCTTTCTTACCTCTTTCTTACTTCTTTCTTTCTTCTTTCTTACTTCTTTCTTTCTTTCTTCTTTCTTTCTTCTTTCTTTCTTCTTTCTTTCTTTCTTCTTTCATTCTTTCTTCTTTCTCTCTTCTTTATTTCTTTCTTTCTTCTTTCTTACTTCTTTCTTAGTTCTTTCTTTCTTCTTTCTTTCTTCTTTCTTTCTTTCTTCTTCCTTTCTTTCTTATTTCTTTCTTTCTTCTTTCTTTCTTCTTCCTTTCTTTCTTCTTTCTTTCTTTTTTCTTCTTTCTTTCTTCTTTGTTTCTTTCTTTCTTCTTTCTTTCTTCTTTCTTTCTTCTTTCTTTCTTTCTTTCTTTCTTCTTTCTTTCTTCGTTCTTTCTTTCTTCTTTCTTCCTTTCTTCTTCATTTCTTCATCATTTCTTCTTTATTTCTTACTTCTTTCCTACTTCTTTCTATCTTCTTTCTTTCATCTCTCTTCTTTCCTTATACTTCTTTCTTTCTTTATTCTTTCTTTCTTTCTTCTTCCTTTCTTCTTTCTTTCTTCTTTCTTTCCTATTTCTTTCTTCTTTCTTTCTTCTTTCTTTCTTCTTTCTTTCTTTCTTCTTTCTTTCTTCTTTCTTCTTTCTTTCTTCTTTCTTTATTCCTTCTTTCTTCTTTCTTTCTTTCTTCTTTCTTCTTTCTTTCTTCTTTCTTTCTTTCTTTCTTCTTTCTTTCTCCTTTCTTTCTTCTTTCTTTCTTCTTTCTTCTTTCTTTCTTTTTTCTTTTTTTTATTATTCTTTCTTACTTCTTTCTTACTTCTTTCTTTCTTCTTTCTTCCTTCTTTCTTCTTTCTTTCTTACTTCTTTCTTTCTTTCTTTCTTCTTTCTTTCTTCTTTCTTTATTTCTTTCCTTCTTCTTTCTTTCTTTCTTTTCTTTCCTTCTTTCTTTCTTCTTTCTTTCTTCTTTCTTTCTTCTTACTTTCTTTCTTCTTTCTTCCTTCTTTCATTCTTCTTTCTTTCTTTCTTCTTTATTTCTTCTTTCTTCCTTTCTTCTTTCTTTCTCCTTTCTTTCTTCTTTCTTTCTTCTTTCTTTCTTCTTTCTTTCTTCTTTCTTTCTTCTTCCTTTCTTTCTTCTTTCTTTCTTTCTTTCTTCTTTCTTTCTTCTTTCTTTCTTCTGTCTTTCTTCTTTCTTTCTTCTGTCTTTCCTTCTTACTTCTTTCTTACTTCTTTCTTTCTTCTTTCTTTATTTCTTCTTTCTTTCTTCTTTCTTTCTTTCTTTCTTCTTTCTTTCTACTTTATTTCTTCTCTCTTTCTTCATTCGTTCTTCCTTATTTCTTACTTCTTTCTTACTTCTTTATTTCTTCTTTCATTCTTCCTTCTTACTTCTTTCTTTCTTCTTTCTTCCTTCTTTCTTTCATCTTTCTCTCTTTCTTCTTTCTTTCTTTCCTCTTTCTTTTTTTCTTTCTTTATTCTTTCTGTCTTCTTTCTTTCTTCTTTCTTACTTCTTTCTTTCTTTCTTCCTTCTTTCTTCTTACTTTCTTCCTTCTTTCTTCTTTCTTTCCTCTTTCTTTCTTCTTTCTTTCTTTCTTTCTTCTTTCTTTCTTCTTTCTTTCTCTTTCTTACTTTATTCTTTCTTCTTTCTTTCTTCTTTCTTTCTTTTTTCTTACTTCTTTCTTACTTCTTTCTTTCTACTTTCTTTCTTCTTTCTTCTTTTTTCTTTCTTCTTTCTTTCTTTCTTCTTTCTTTTTTCTTTCTTTCATCTTTCTTCTTTCTTTCTTTCTTCTTTCTTTCATCTTTCTTCTTTCTTGTTTCTTTCTTTCTTTCTTCTTTCTTTCTTCTTTTTTCTTCTTTCTTTCTTCTTACTTTCTTCTTTCTTTATTGTTTCTAATCTTCTTTCTTTCTTCTTTCTTCTTTCTTTCTTCTTTCTTTCTTCTTTCTTTCTTCTTTCTTTCTTCTTTCTTTCTTCTTTCTTTCTTCTTTCTTTCTTCTTACTTTCTTTCTTTCTTACTTCTTTTTTACTTCTTTCTTTCTTCTTTCATTCTTCTTTCTTTCTTTCTTCTTTCTTTCTTCTTTCTTTCTTTCTTCTTTCTTTCTTTCTTCTTTCTTTCTTCTTTCTTTCTTCTTTCTTTATTACTTCTTTCTTACTTCTTTCTTTCTTCTTTCTTACTTCTTTCTTACCTCTTTCTTTCTTCTTTCTTTATTCTTTCTTTCTTTTTTCTTTCTTTTTTCTTTCTTTCTTTCTTCATTCTTTCTTTCTTTCTTTCTTCTGTCTTTCTTCTTTCTTTCTTTCTTCTTTCTTTCCTTCTTCGTTCTTTTTCTTTCTTTCTTTCTTCTTTCTTTCTTCTTTCTTTCTTCTTTCTTTCTTCTTTCTTCTTTCTTTCTTCTTCCTTTATTCTTTCTTTCTTCTTTTTTCTTTCTTCTTTCTTCTTTCTTTCTTCTTTCTTTCTTTCTCTCTTTCTTCTTTCTGTCTTCTTTCTTTCTTTTTTCTTTCTTCTTTCTTTCTTTTTCTTTCTTTATTACATCTTTCTTATTTCTTTCCTACTTCTTTCTTTCTTCTTTCTTTCTTCTTTCTTCTTTGTTTATTACTTCTTTCTTTCTTACTTCTGTCATGTTTCTTTCTTTTTTCTTCTTTCTTTCTTCTTTCTTTCTTCTTTCTTTCTTCCTTCTTTCTTCTTTATTTCTTTCTTTCTTCTTTCTTTCTTACCTCTTTCTTACTTCTTTCTTTCTTCTTTCTTACTTCTTTCTTTCTTTCTTCTTTCTTTCTTCTTTCTTTCTTTCTTCTTTCATTCTTTCTTCTTTCTCTCTTCTTTATTTCTTTCTTTCTTCTTTCTTACTTCTTTCTTAGTTCTTTCTTTCTTCTTTCTTTCTTCTTTCTTTCTTTCTTCTTTTTTTCTTTCTTATTTCTTTCTTTCTTCTTTCTTTCCTACTTCTTTCTTTCTTCTTTCTTTCATCTCTCTTCTTTCCTTCTACTTACTTCTTTCTTTCTTCTTTCTTCTTTCTTTCTTTCTTCCTTCTTTCTTCTTACTTTCTTCCTTCTTTCTTCTTTCTTTCCTCTTTCTTTCTTCTTTCTTTCTTTCTTTCTTCTTTCTTTCTTTTCTTTCTCCTTCTTACTTTATTCTTTCTTCTTTCTTTCTTCTTTCTTCTTTGTTTATTACTTCTTTCTTTCTTACTTCTGTCTTGTTTCTTTCTTCTTTCTTCCTTCTTTCTTCTTTCTTTCTTCTTTCTTTCTTCTTTCTTTCTTCTTTATTTCTTTCTTTCTTCTTTCTTTCTTACCTCTTTCTTACTTCTTTCTTTCTTCTTTCTTACTTCTTTCTTTCTTTCTTCTTTCTTCTTTCTTTCTTCTTTCTTTCTTTCTTCTTTCATCCTTTATTCTTTCTCTCTTCTTTATTTCTTTCTTTCTTCTTTCTTACTTCTTTCTTAGTTCTTTCTTTCTTCTTTCTTTCTTCTTTCTTTCTTCCTTCTTCCTTTCTTTCTTATTTCTTTCTTTCTTCTTTCTTTCTTCTTCCTTTCTTTCTTCTTTCTTTCTTTTTTCTGCTTTCTTTCTTCTTTGTTTCTTTCTTTCTTCTTTCTTTCTTCTTTCTTTCTTCATTCTTTCTTTCTTTCTTCTTTCTTTCTTCGTTCTTTCTTTCTTCTTTCTTCCTTTCTTCTTCATTTCTTCATCATTTCTTCTTTATTTCTTACTTCTTTCCTACTTCTTTCTTTCTTCTTTCTTTCATCTCTCTTCTTTCCTTCTACTTCTTTCTTTCTTTCTTCTTTCTTTCTTTCTTCTTCCTTTCTTCTTTCTTTCTTCTTTCCTTCCTATTTCTTTCCTCTTTCTTTCTTCTTTCTTTCTTCTTTCTTTCTTTCTTCTTTCTTTCTTCTTTCTTCTTTCTTTCTTTATTCCTTCTTTCTTCTTTCTTTCTTTCTTCTTTCTTCTTTCTTTCTTCTTTCTTTCTTTCTTTCTTCTTTCTTTCTCCTTTCTTTCTTCTTTCTTTCTTCTTTCTTCTTTCTTTCTTTTTTCTTTTTTTTATTATTCTTTCTTACTTCTTTCTTACTTCTTTCTTTCTTCTTTCTTCCTTCTTCTTTATTTCTTACTTCTTTCTTTCTTTCTTTCTTACTTCTTTCTTTCTTCTTTCTTTCTTTCTTTCCTTCTTCTTTCTTTCTTTCTTTTCTTTCCTTCTTTCTTTCTTCTTTCTTTCTTCTTTCTTTCTTCTTACTTCCTTCTTTCATTCTTCTTTCTTTCTTTCTTCTTTATTTCTTCTTTCTTCCTTTCTTCTTTCTTTCTCCTTTCTTTCTTCTTTCTTTCTTCTTTCTTTCTTCTTCCTTTCTTCTTTCTTTCTTCTTCCTTTCTTTCTTCTTTCTTTCTTTCTTTCTTCTTTCTTTCTTCTTTCTTTCTTCTGTCTTTCTTCTTTCTTTCTTCTGTCTTTCCTTCTTACTTCTTTCTTACTTCTTTCTTTCTTCTTTCTTTATTTCTTCTTTCTTTCTTCTTTCTTTCTTTCTTCTTTCTTTCTACTTTATTTCTTCTCTCTTTCTTCCTTCGTTCTTCCTTATTTCTTACTTCTTTCTTACTTCTTTATTTCTTCTTTCATTCTTCCTTCTTACTTCTTTCTTTCTTCTTTCTTCCTTCTTTCTTTCATCTTTCTCTCTTTCTTCTTTCTTTCTTTCCTCTTTCTTTTTTTCTTTCTTTATTCTTTCTTTCTTCTTTCTTTCTTCTTTCTTACTTCTTTCTTTCTTTCTTCCTTCTTTCTTCTTACTTTCTTCCTTCTTTCTTCTTTCTCTCCTCTTTCTTTCTTCTTTCTTTCTTTCTTTCTTTCTTCTTTCTTTCTTCTTTCTTTCTCTTTCTTACTTTATTCTTTCTTCTTTCTTTCTTCTTTCTTTCTTCTTTCTTTCTTCTTTCTTACTTCTTTCTTACTTCTTTCTTTCTTTCTACTTTCTTTCTTCTTTCTTCTTTTTTCTTTCTTCTTTCTTTCTTTCTTCTTTCTTTTTTCTTTCTTTCTTCTTTCTTTCTTTCATCTTTCTTCTTTCTTTCTTTCTTCTTTCTTTCATCTTTCTTCTTTCTTGTTTCTTTCTTTCTTTCTTCTTTCTTTCTTCTTTTTTCTTCTTTCTTTCTTCTTACTTTCTTCTTTCTTTATTGTTTCTTTCTTCTTTCTTCTTTCTTTCTTCTTTCTTTCTTCTTTCTTTCTTCTTTCTTTCTTCTTACTTTCTTTCTTTCTTACTTCTTTTTTACTTCTTTCTTTCTTCTTTCATTCTTCTTTCTTTCTTTCTTCTTTCTTTCTTCTTTCTTTCTTTCTTCTTTCTTTCTTTCTTCTTTCTTTCTTCTTTCTTTCTTCTTTCTTTCTTACTTTTTCTTACTTCTTTCTTTCTTCTTTCTTACTTCTTTCTTACCTCTTTCTTCTTTCTTTATTCTTTCTTTCTTTTTTTTTCTTTTTTCTTTCTTTCTTTCTTCCTTCTTTCTTTCTTTCTTTCTTCTGTCTTTCTTCTTTCTTTCTTTCTTCTTTCTTTCCTTCTTCGTTCTTTTTCTTTCTTTCTTTCTTCTTTCTTTCTTCTTTCTTTCTTCTTTCTTACTTCTTTCTTTCTTATTTCTTTCTTCTTTCCTCTTTCTTTCTTCTTTCTTCTTTCTTTCTTCTTACTTTCTTTCTTCTTTCTTTCTTCTTTCATTCTTCTTTCTTTCTTTCTTCTTTCTTTGTTCTTTCTTTCTTTCTTTCTTCTTCCTTTCTTCTTTCTTTCTTCTTTCCTTCTGCTTTCTTTCTTCTTTCTTTCTTGTTTCTTTAGTCTTTCATTCTTTCTTCTTTCTTTCTTCTTTCATTCTTCTTTCTTTCTTTCTTTCTTCTTTCTTTCTTCTTTGCTTCTTTCTTCTTTCTTTCTTCTTTCTTTCTTCTTTCTTACTTCTTTCTTTCTTTCTTCGTTCTTTCTTTTTTCTTTCTTTTTTCTTCTGTCTTCTTTCTTTCTTTAATCTTTCTCTCTTTATGATTCTCTCTTATTTCCTTCTTCTTTCTTTCTTCTTTCTTTCTTCTTTCTTTCTTCTTCTTTCTTTCTTCTTTTTTTCTTCATTCTTTCTTCTTTCTTACTTCATTCTTACTTCTTTCTTACTTCTTTCTTACTTCATATTTTCTTACGTCTTTCTTTCTTCTTCCTTTCTTATTTCTTTCTTTAGTTCTTCTTTCTTTCTTCTTTCTTTCTTCTTTCTTTCTTCTTTCTTTCTTTCTTCTTTCTTTCTTCTTTCTTTATTCTTTCATTCTTTAGTCTTTCTTTCTTCTTTCATTCTTCTTTCTTTCTTCTTTCTTTCTTCTTTCTTCTTTCTTTCTTCTTTCTTTCTTCTTTGTTTCTTCTTTCTTTCTTCTTTCTTTATTCTTTCATTCTTTCTCTATTCTTTCTTTCTTCTTTCTTTCTATTTCCTTCTTCCTTCTTTCTTTCTTCTTCCTTTCTTTTTCTTTCTTTTTCTTTCTTTCTTCTTTTTTTTTCTTTCTTTCTTCTTCCTTTCTTGATTCTTTCTTACTTATTTCTTACTTCTTTCTTTCTTATTTTCTTCCTTCTTTCTTTCTTCTTTCTTTCTTCTTTCTTTCTTCTTTCTTTCTTCTTTCTTTCTTCTTTCTTTCTTCTATTTCCTTTCTTCTTTCCTTCTTCTTTCTTCTTTCCTTCTTCTTTCTTTCTTCTTTCTTTCTTTCTTTCTTCTTTCTTTCTCCTTTCTTTATTCCTTCTTTCTTCTTTCTTTCTTTCTTCTTTCTTCTTTCTTTCTTCTTTCTTTCTTTCTTTCTTTCTTTCTTTCTTCTTTCTTTCTCCTTTCCTTCTTCTTTCTTTCTTTCTTCTTTCTTTCTTTCTTCTTCTTCTTTCTTTCTTCCTTCTTTCTTTTCTTTCTTTCTTCTTTCTTTCTTTCTTTCTTTCTTTCTTTCTTCCTTCCTTCCTTCTTTCTTTCTTCTTTCTTTCTTCTTTCTTTCTTCTTTCTTTCTTCTTCCTTCTTTCTTCTTTCTTTCTTTCTTTATTCTTTCTTTCTTTCTTCTTTCTTTCTTTTTTCTTTCTTCTTTCTTTCTTCTTTCTTTCTTCTTTCTTTCTTCTTCCTTTCTTTCTTCTTTCTTCTTCTTTATTTTTTTACTTTCTTCTTTCTTTCTTTTTTCTTTCTTCTTTCTTCTTCTTTCTTTCTTCTTTCTTTCTTCTTTCTTTCTTCTTAGTTTCTTTCTTCTTTCTTTCTTACTTCTTTCTTTCTTTCTTCTTTCTTTCTTTATTTATCTCTCTTCTTTCCTTCTTCATTTTTCTCTCTTCTTTCCTTCTTCTTTCTTTCTTCTTTCTTTCTTCTTTCTTACTTCTTTCTTAATTGTTTCTTATTTCTTTTTTACTTCTTTTTTTCTTTTTTCTTTCTTCTTCCTTTCTTGTTTCTTTCTTCTTTCTTTCTTTCTTTTTCTTCTTCCTTTCTTCTTTTTTCTTCTGTTTTCTTCTTTCATTCTTCTTACTTTCATTATTCTTTCTTTCTTCTTTCATTCTCCTTTCCTTCTTCTTCTTTCATTCTTCTTTCTTTCTTCTTCCTTTCTTCTTTCTTCTTCTTTCTTTCTTCTCTCTTACTTCTTTCTTTCTTTCTTCTTTCTTTCTTCTTTCTTTCTTCTTTCTTTCTTCTTTCTTTCCTCATTCTTTCTTCTTACTTCTTTCTTTCTGTCTGCTTTCTTCTTTTATTTCTTCTTTCTTTCTTCTTTCTTTCTTTCTTCTTTCTTCTTCCTTCTTTCTTCTTTCTTTCTTACTTTCTTCTTTCTTTATTTTTCTCTCTTCTTTCCTTCTTCTTTCTTTCTTCTTTCTTTCTTCTTTCTTTCTTATTTTTTTCTTCTTACTTTCTTTCTTTCTTACTTCTTTTTCACTTCTTTCTTTCTTCTTTCATCTTTTTTTCTTTCTTTTTTCTTTCTTTCTTTCTTCCTTCTTTCTTTCTTTCTTTCTTCTGTCTCTCTTCTTTCTTTCTTTCTTCTTTCTTTCCTTCTTCGTTCTTTTTCTTTCTTTCTTTCTTCTTTTTCTCTTCTTTCTTCTTTCTTACTTCTTTCTTTCTTATTTCTTTCATCTTTCCTCTTTCTTTCTTCTTTCTTCTTTCTTTCTTCTTACTTTGTTTCTTCTTTCTTTTCTTCTTTCATTCTTCTTTCTTTCTTTCTTCTTTCTTTGTTCTTTCTTTCTTCTTTCTTCTTCTTTCTTCTTTCTTTCTGCTTTCTTTCTTCTTTCTTTCTTGTTTCTTTAGTCTTTCATTCTTTCTTCTTTCTTTCTTCTTTCATTCTTCTTTATTTCTTTCTTTCTTCTTTCTTGCTTCTTTGCTTCTTTCTTCTTTCTTTATCTTCTTTCTTCTTTCTTACTTCTTTCTTTCTTTCTTCTTTCTTTCTTCTTTCTTTCTTTCTTTCTTTCTTCTTTCTTTCTTACTTCTTTCTTTCTTCTTTCTTTCTATCTTCTTTCTTTCTTTAATCTTTCTCTCTTTATGATTCTCTATTATTTCCTTCTTCTCTCTTTCTTTCTTCTTTCTTACTTGTTTCTTACTTCTTTCTTACTTCTTTTTTCTTTTTTCTTTCTTCTTTTTTCTTCTTTCTTTCTTCCTTCTTTCTTTCTTCTTTTTTTCTTCTTTCTTTCTTCTTTCTTACTTCTTTCTTACTTCTTTCTTACTTCTTTCTTACGTCTTTCTTTCTTCTTCCTTTCTTATTTCTTTATTTCTTCTTCTTCTTTCTTTCTTCTTTCTTTCTTCTTTCTTGCTTCTTTCTTTCTTCTTTCTTTCTTCTTTCTTTATTCTTTCATTCTTTAGTCTTTCTTTCTTCTTTCATTCTTCTTTCTTTCTTCTTTTCTTTTTTCTTTCTTACTTCTTTCTTTCTTTCTTCTTTCTTTCTTCTTTCTTTCTTCTTTGTTCTTCTTTCTTTCTTCTTTCTTTCTTTCTTATTTCTTCCTTTCTTCTTTCCTTCTTCTTTCATTCTTCTTTCTTTCTTTCTTTCTTCTTTCTTTCTTCTTTCTTTCTTACTTCTTTCTTACTTCTTTCTTATTTCTTTCTTTCTCTTTCTTTCTTCTTTCTTTCTTCTTTGTTTCTTCTTTCTTTCTTCTTTCTTTCTTTCTTATTTCTTCCTTTCTTCTTTCCTTCTTCTTTCATTCTTCTTTCTTTCTTTCTTTCTTCTTTTCTTTCTTCTTTCTTTCTTACTTCTTTCTTACTTCTTTCTTATTTCTTTCTTTCTTCTTTCTTTCTTCTTCTTTCTTCTTTCTTATTTCTTTCTTCTTTCTTTCTTACTTCTGTCTTTCTTTCTACTTTCTTTCTTCTTTCTTCTTTCTTCTTCCTTTCTTCTTTCTTCCTTCTTTCTTTCTTTCTTCTTCTGTCTTTCTTCTTTCTTTCTTTCTTCTTTCTTTCTTCTTCGTTCTTTTTCTTTCTTTCTTTCTTCTTTCTTTCCTCTTTCTTTCTTCTTTCTTACTTCTTTCTTTCTTATTTCTTTCTTCTTTCCTCTTTCTTTCTTCTTTCTTCTTTCTTTCTTCTTACTTTGTTTCTTCTTTCTTTCTTCTTTCATTCTTCTTTCTTTCTTTCTTCTTTCTTGTTCTTTCTTTCTTTCTTTCTTCTTCTTTCTTCTTTCTTTTCTTTCTTTCTGCTTTCTTTCTTCTTTCTTTCTTGTTTCTTTAGTCTTTCATTCTTTCTTCTTTCTTTCTTCTTTCATTCTTCTTTCTTTCTTTCTTTCTTCTTCTTGCTTCTTTGCTTCTTTCTTCTTTCTTATTCTTTCTTTCTTCTTTCTTACTTCTTTCTTTCTTTCTTCTTTCTTCTTCTTTCTTACTTCTTTCTTAGTTGTTCTTATTTCTTTTTTACTTCTTTTTTTTCTTTTTCTTTCTTCTTTCTTTCCTCATTCTTTTTCTTCCCTTTTTCTTTCTGTCTGCATTCTTCCTTCTTTATTTCTTCTTTCTTTCTTCTTTCTTTCTTTCTTCTTTCTTCTTCCTTTCTTTCTTCTTTCTTTCTTAATTTCTTCCTTTTTTATTTTTCTCTCTTCTTTCCTTCTTCTTTCTTTCTTCTTTCTTTCTCTTTCTTACTTCTTTCTTACTTCTTTCTTACTTCTTTCTTACTTCTTTCTTACTTGTTTCTAACTTCTTTCTTTCTTCTTTCTTACTTCTTTCTTACTTCTTTCTTACTTCTTTCTTTCTTACTACTTTCTTACTTCTTTCTTTCTTCTTTCTTTCTTCTTTCTTACTTATTTCTTACTTCTTTCTTTCTTACTTCTTTCTTACTTCTTTCTTACTTCTTTCTTCTTCTTTCTTACTTCTTTCTTACTTCTTTCTTACTTCTTCTTCTTTCTTTCTTACTTCTTTCTTTCTTCTTCCTTTCTTCTTTCTTTCTGCTTTCTTTCTTCTCTCTTACTTCTTTCTTTCTTCTTCTTTCTTCTTTCTTTCTTCTTTCTTTCTCATTCTTTCTTCTTACTTCTTTCTTTCTGTCTGCTTTCTTCTTCTTTATTCTTCTTTCTTCTTCTTTCTTCTTTCTTTCTTCGTACTTTCTTCTTTCTTTCTTTCTTTTTTCTTTCTTTCTTCTTTCTATCTTCTTTCTTTCCTCTTTCTTCTTTCTTTCTTCTTTCTTTCTTCTTTCTTTCTTCTTTCTTTCTTCTTTATTCTTTCTTTCTTTCTTTCTTCTTTCTTTCTTTCTTTCTTTCTTTCTTTCTTTCTTTCTTTCTTTCTTTCTACTTCTTTCTATTTTTCTTCTTTCTTTCTTCTTTCTTTCTTTTTTCCTTCTTTCTTATTTCTTCTTTTTTCTTCTTTCTTTCTACTTTCTTTCTTCTTTCTTTCTTTCTTCTTTCGTTCTTCTTTATTTCTTCTTTCTTTCTTCTTTCTCTCTTTTTTCTTTCTTCCTTCTTTCTTCCTTTTTTCTTCCTTCTTTCTTTCTTATCTTTCTTCCTTCTTTCTTCCTTTTTTCTTCCTTCTTTCTTTCTTCTTTCTTTCTTACTTCTTTCTTCTTTCTTTCTTCTTTCTTTCTTTCTTCTTTCTTTCTTTCTTTTTTCTTCTTTCTTTCTATTTTCTTCTTTCTTTCTTTCTTTCTTCTTTCTTTCTTCTTTCTTTCTTCCTTCATTCTTCCTTCTTTCTTAATTCTTTCTTTCTTCTTTCTTTCTTCTTTCTTTCTTTCTTATTTCTTTCTTTCTTCTTCCTTTCTTCTTTCTTTCTTTCTTTTTCTTTCTTTTTTCTTCCTTCTTTCTTCTTTCCTTCTTTCTTTCTTCTTTCGTTCTTTCTTCTTTCTTTCTTGCTTCTTTCTTTCTTTCTTCTTTCTTCTTTCTTTCTTTTTTCTTTCTTCTTTCTTTCTTCTTTCTTCTTTCTTTCTTCTTTCTTTCTTTCTTCTTTCTTTCTTCATTCTTTCTTCTTTCTTTCTTCTTTCTTTCTTCATTCTTTCTACGTTCTTTCTTCTTTCTTTCTTCATTCTTTCTTTCTTCTTTCTTTCTTTCTTCATTCTTTCTTTCTTCTTTCTTTCTTCTTTCTTTCTTTCTTCTTTCTTTTTTCTTTCTTTCTTTCTACTGTCTGTCTTCTTTCTTTCTTTCTTCTTTCTTTCTTTCTTCTTTCTTTATTTCTTATTTCTTTCTTTCTTCTTTCTTTCTTCTTTCTTTCGTCTTTCTTTCTTCTTTCTTTCTTCTTTCTTTCTTCTTTCTTTCTTTCTTCTTTCTTTCTTTCTTCTTTCTTTCTTCTTTTTTCTTTTTTCTTTCTTTCTTCTTTCTTCTTTCTTTCTTGTTTCTTTCTTCTTTCTTTCTTCTTTCTTACTTCTTTCTTACTTCTTTTTTACTTCCTTCTTACTTCTTTCTTACTTCTTTCTTACTTCTTTCTTTATTCTTTCTTTCTTTCTTCTTTCTTTCTTCTTTCTTTCTTCTTTTTTTCTTTTTCTTTCTTTCTTCTTTCTTCTTTCTTTCTTGTTTCTTTCTTCTTTCTTTCTTCTTTCTTACTTCTTTCTTACTTCTTTTTTACTTCCTTCTTACTTCTTTCTTACTTCTTTCTTACTTCTTTCTTTATTCTTTCTTTCTTTCTTCTTTCTTTATTCTCTCTTTCTTCTATCTTTCTTCCTTCTTTCTTCCTTTTTTCTTCATTCTTTCTTTCTTACTTCTTTCTTTCTTCTTTCTTTCTTCTTTCTTTCTTTCTTATTTCTTTCTTTCTTCTTTCTTTCTTCTTCTTCCTTTCTTCTTTCTTTCTTTTTTCTTCTTTCTTCTTTCTTTCTTCTTTCTTTCTTCTTTCTTTCTTCTTTCTTTCTTTCTTTCTTCTTTCTTTCTCCTTTCTTTCTTCTTTCTTTCTTTCCTTCTTCTTTCTTTCTTTCTTCTTTCTTTCTTTCTTCTTTCTTCTTTCTTTCTTCTTTCTTTCTTCTTTCTTTCTTCTTTCTTTCTTTCTTTCTTCTTTCTTTATTTCTTCTTTCTTTATTTCTTCTTTCTTCTTTCTTTCTTCTTTCCTTCTTTCTTTCTTCTTTCTTCTTTCTTACTTCTTTTTTGCTTCTTTCTTACTTCTTTCTTAATTCTTTCTTCTTCTTTATTTCTTCTTTCTTCTTTCTTCCTTTTTTCTTTTCTTTCTTTCTTCTTTCTTTCTTTCTTTCTTTCTTTCTTTCTTTCTTCTTTCTTTTCTTCTTTCTTCTTTCTTTCTTCTATTTTTCTTCTTTATTTCTTCTTTCTTTCTTCTTTCATTCTTCTTTCTTTCTTCTTTCTTTATTCTTTCTTTCTTTCTTCTTCCTTACTTCTTTCTTTCTTTCTTCTTTCTTTCTTCTTTCTCTCTTACTCCTTTTCTCTTACTTTCTTCTTTCTTTCTTCTTTCTTTCTTCTTTCTTTCTTCTTTCTTTCTTCTTTCTTTCTTTCTTCTTTCTTTCTTTCTTCTTTCTTTCTTTCTTTCTTCTTTCTTTCTTTCTTCTTTCTATCTTCTTACTTTCTTTTTTCCTTCTTTCTTTTTTCTTCTTTCTTTCTTCTTTCTTTCTTTCTACTTTCTTTCTTCTTTCTTTCTTCTTTCTTTCTTCTTTCTTTCTTCTCTCTTTCTTCTTTCTTTCTTCTTTCTTTCTTACTTCTTTCTTACTTCTTTCTTTCTTCTTTCTTTCTTCTTTCTTTCTTTCTTCTTTCTTTCTTTCTTTCTTATTTCTTTGTTTCTTCTTTCTTTCTTCTTTCTTTCTTTCTTCCTTCTTTCTTTTCTTTCTTTCTTTCTTCTTTCTTTCTTCTTTCTTTCTTTCTTTCTTCTTTCTTTGTTCTTTCTTTCTTTCTTCTTTCTTTCTTCTTTCTTTCTTTCTTCTTCCTTACTTCTTTCTTTCTTTCTTCTTTCTTTCTTTCTTCTTTCTCTCTTACTTCTTTCCTCTTTCTTTCTTCTTTCTTTCTTCTTTCTTTCTTTTTTCTTTCTTCTTTCTTTCTTTCTTTTTTCTTTCTTCTTTCTTTCTTCTTCCTTTCTTCTTTCTTCTTTCTTTCTTCTTTCTCTCTTTCTTCTTTCTTTCTTCTTTCTTTCTTCTTTCTTTCTTCTTTATTTCTTTCTTTCTTCTTTCTTTCTTCTTTCTTTCTTTCTTCTTCCTTTCTTCTTTCTTTCCTCTTTCTTTCTGCTTTCTTTCTTCTTTCTTTCCTGTTTCTTTAGTCTTTCATTCTTTCTTCTTTCTTTCTTCTTTCATTCTTCTTCATTTCTCTCTTTCTTCTTTCTTTCTTCTTTGCTTCTTTCTTCTTTCTTTCTTCTTTCTTTCTTCTTTCTTACTTCTTTCTTTCTTTCTTCTTTCTTTCTTCTTTCTTTCTTCTTTCTTTCTTCTTTCTTTCTTACTTCTTTCTTTCTTCTTTCTTTCTTCTTTCTTTCTTCTTTCTTTCTTTCTTATTTCTTCCTTTCTTCTTTCCTTCTTCTTTCTTTCTTCTTACTTTCTTTCTTTCTTTCTTCTTTCTTTCTTCTTTCTTTCTTACTTCTTTCTTACTTCTTTCTTTCTTCTTTCTTTCTTCTTCCTTTCTTTCTTCTTCCTTTCTTATTTTCTTCTTTGTTTATTTTTCTCTCTTCTTTCCTTCTTCTTTCTTTTCTTTCTTTCTCTCTTCTTTCTTTCTTTCTTTCTTTATTTCTTTCTTCCTTCCTTCCTTCTTTCTTTCTTCTTTCTTTCTTCTTTCTTTCTTCTTTCTTTCTTCTTCCTTTCTTTCTTCTTTCTTTCTTCTTTATTCTTTCTTTCTTTTTACTTTCTTTCTTTCTTTTTTCTTTCTTCTTTCGTTCTTCTTCCTTTCTTTCTTCTTTCTTTCTTCTTTATTCTTTCTTTCTTCTTTCTTTCTTTCTTCCTTTTTTCTTTATTCTTTCTTTCTTCTTTCTTTCTTCTTTCCTTCTTCTTTCTTTCTTCTTTCTTTCTTTCTTTCTTCTTTCTTTCTTCTTTCTTTCTTTCTTCTTTCTTTCTTCTTTCTTTCTTATTTCTTACTTCTTTCTTCCTTCTTTCTTACTTCTTTCTTACTTCATTCTTTCTTCTTTCTTTCTTTCTTCTTCCTTTCTTCTTTCTTTCTTCTTTCTTTCTTCTTTCTTTCTACTTTCTTTCTTTCTTATTTCTTTCTTCTTTCTTTCTTCATTCCTTCTTTCTTACTTCTTTCTTTCTTCTTTCTTTCTTCTTTCTTTCTTCTTTCTTTCTTCTTTCTTTCTTCTTTCTTTCTTTCTTCTTCCTTTCTTCTTTCCTTCTGCTTTCTTTCTTCTTTCTTTCTTCTTTCTTTCTTATTTCTTTTTTCTTTCTTTATTCTTTCATTCTTTATTCTTTCTTTCCTCTTTCATTCTTTCTTTCTTTCTTCTTTCTTTCTTTCTTCTTTCTTTCTTTTTTCTTTCTTTCTTCTTTCCTTCTTCTTTCTTTCTTCTTTCTTTATTCTTCCTTTCTTCTTCCTTTATTCTTCCTTTCTTCTTTCTTTCTTCTTTCTTTCTTATTTCTTTCTTCTTTCTTTCTTCTTTCTTTCTTTCGTTCTTCCTTCTTTCTTTTCTTTCTTTCTTTCTTCTTTCTTTCTTTCTTTCTTTCTTCCTTCCTTCCTTCTTTCTTTCTTGTTACTTTCTTCATTCTTTCTTCTTTCTTTCTGTCTTCTTTCTTTCTTTTTTCTTTCTTTCTTCTTTCTTTGTTCTTTCTTTCTTCTTTCGTCTTTCTTTCTTCTTTCTTTCTTCTTTCTTTCTTCTTTTTCTTTCTTTCTTCTTTCTTTATTCTTTCCTTCTTCTTTCTTCTTTCTTTCTTCTTTCTTTCTTTCTCACTTTCTTCTTTCTGTCTTCTTTCATTTTTCTTTCTTCTTTCTCTCTTTTTCTTTCTTTATTACTATTTTCTTACTTCTTTCTTACTTCTTTCTTTCTTCTTTCTTTCTTCTTTCTTCTTTGTTTCTTACTTCCTTCTTTCTAACTTCTGTCTTGTTTCTTTCTTCTTTCTTCTTTCTTCTTTCTTTCTTCTTTCTTTCTTCTTTATTTCTTCTTTCATTCTTTCTTCCTTCTTTCTTTTCTTTCATTATTTCTTCTTTCTTTCTTTCTTTCTTTCTTTCTTTCTTTCTTTCTTTCTTTCTTCCTTCCTTCCTTCTTTCTTTCTTGTTTCTTTCTTCTTTCTTTCTTCTTTCTTTCTTTTTCTTTCTTTCTTCTTTCTTTGTTCTTTCTTTCTTCTTTCTTCTTCTTTCTCTCTTACTTCTTTCCTCTTTCTTTCTTCTTTCTTTCTTCTTTCTTTCTTCTTTCTTTCGTCTTTCTTTCTTCGTTCTTCCTTCTTTCTTTCTTCCTTCTTTCTTTCTTCTTTCTTTGTTCATTCTTTCTTTCTTCTTTCTTTCTTCTTTCTTTCTTTCTTCTTTCTTTCTTTCTTCCTTCTTTCTTTCTACTGTCTGTCTTCTTTCTTTCTTTCTTCTTTCTTTCTTCTATCTTTCATCTCTCTTCTTTCCTTCTTCTTACTTCTTTCTTTCTTCTTTCTTTTTTTCTTCTTTCTTTCTTCTTTCTTTCTTCTTTCTTTATTCTTCCTTTCTTCTTCCTTTCTTCTTCCTTTCTTCTTTCTTTCTTCTTTCTTTCTTTCTTCTTTCTTCATTCTTTCTTCTTTCTTTATTCTTTCTTTCTTCTTTCTTTCTTTCTTCTTTCTTCTTTCTTTCTTCTTTCTTTCTTTCTCTCTTTCTTCTTTCTGTCTTCTTTCTTTCTTTTTTCTTTCTTCTTTCTTTCTTTTTTCTTTCTTTAAGTTTTCTTTCTTACTTCTTTCTTACTTCTTTCTTTCTTCTTTCTTTCTTCTTTCTTCTTTGTTTCTTACTTTTTTCTTTGTTTCTTCTTTGTTTCTTCTTTCTTTCTTCTTTCTTTCTTCTTTCTTTCTTTCTTCTTTCTTTCTATTTTCTTCTTTCTTTCTTCTTTCTTTCTTCGTTCCTTCTTTCTTCTTTCTTTCTTTCTTCTTTCTTTCTATTTTCTTCTTTCTTTCTTCTTTCTTTCTTCCTTCTTTCTTCCTTCATTCTTCCTTCTTTCTTACTTCTTTCTTAATTCTTTCTTTCTTCTTTCTTTCTTCTTTCTTTCTTCTTTCTTTCTTTCTTCTTTCTTTCTTCTTTCTTTCTTTCTTCTTTCTTCCTTTTTTTTCTTTCTTTCTTTCTTTCTTCTTTCTTTCTTTCTTCTTTCTTTCTTTCTTCTTTCTTCTTTCTTTCTTTTTTCTTTCTTCTTTCTTTCTTTCTTCTTTCTTTCTTCTATCTTTCTTTTTTCTTTCTTTATTTCTTATTCATTTCTTTCTTCTTTCTTTCTTCTTTCTTTCTTTCTTCATTCTTTCTTTTTTCTTCTTTCTTTCTTCTTTCTTTCTTCTTTCTTTCTTCTTTCTTTCTTCTTTCTTTCTTTCTTCATTCTTTCTTTTTTCTTCCTTCTTCTTTCTTTCTTTCTTCTTCCTTTCTTCTTTCTTTCTTCTTTCTTACTTTCTTTCTTCTTAATTTCTTTCTTCTTTCTTTCGTTCTTCTTTCTTCTTTCTTTCTTCTTTCTTACTTCTTTCTTTCTTCTTTATTTCTTCTTTCTTTCTTTCTTCCTTCTTTCTTTACTGTCTTTCTTTCTTCTTTCTTTCTTTCTTTCTTCTTTCTTTCTTTCTTGTTTCTTTCTACTTTCTTTCTTCTTTCTTTCTTACTTCTTTCTTCTTTCTTCTTTTTTTCTTCTTTTTTCTTCTTTCTTTCTTTCTTCTTTCTTTCTTCTTTCTTTCTTACTTCTTCTTTCTTCTTTCTTACTTCTTTCTTTCTTTCTTCTTTCTTTCTTCTTTCTTTCTTCTTTCTTTCTTCTTTCTTTCTTTCTTTCTTCTTTCTTTCTTCTATATTTCTTTCTTTCTTCTTTCTTACTTCTTTCTTAGTTCTTTCTTTCTTCTTTCTTCTTTCTTTCTTCTTTCTTTCTTTCTTCTTAATATCTTTCTTTCATTATTCTTTCTTTCTTCTTTCTTTCTTCTTTCTTCTTTCTTCCTTCCTTCTTTCTTCCTTCCTTCTTTCTTTCTTTCTTCTTTCTTTCTTCTTTCTTTCTTTCTTCTTTCTTTCTTCTTCCTTTATTCTTCCTTTCTTCTTCCTTTCTTCTTCCTTTCTTTCTTCTTTCTTTCTTCTTTCTTACTTCTTTCTTACAACTTACTTCTTTCTTTCTTACTTCTTACTTCTTTCTTTCTTCTCTCTTCTTTCTTTCTTCTTTCTTCTTTCTTCTTTCTTTCTTTCTTCTTTCACTCTTTCTTCTTTCTCTCTTTCTTCTTTCTTTCTTCTTTCTTTCGTCTTTCTTTCTTCTTTCTTTCTTCTTTCTCTCTTCTTCTTTCTTTCTTCTTTCTTTCTTACGTCTTTCTTACTAATTTCTTATTTCTTTCTTCATATTTTCTTCTTTCTTTCTTCTTTCATTCATTCTTTCTGCTTTGTTTCTTCTTTCTTCCTTCTTTTTTTCTTACTTTCTTTTTCTTTCTTTTCTTTCTTCTCTCTTTCTTCTTTCTTTCTTCTTATTTTCTTCTTTCTTTCTTCATTTTTATTCTTTCTTTCTTCTTTCTTTCTTTTTTTTGCCTCCTTCTTTCTTCTTACTTCTTCTTTCTTTCTTTCTTCTTTCTTTTTCTTTCTTTCTTTCTTCTTTCTTCTTTCTTTCTTCTTTCTTTTATCTTTCTTTTTTCTTTCTGCTTTCTTTCTTCTTTCTTTCTTTTTTTCTACTTTCTTTCTTCTTTCTTACTTCTTTCTTACAACTTACTTCTTTCTTTCTTACTTCTTTATTCTTTCTTTCTTCTTTCTTTCTTCTTTCTTTCTTCTTTCTTTCTTTCTTTTTTCTTTCTTTCTTCTTCTTTATTTTTCTTTCTTCTTTCATTCTTCTTTCTTTCTTTCTTCTTCCTTCCTTTCTTCCATTTTTCTTTCTTCTTTCTTTCTTCTTTCTTTCGTCTTTCTTTCTTCTTTCTTTCTCTTTCTTTTTTCTTCTTTCTTACTTCTTTCTTTCTTCTTTCTTTCTTCTTTCTTTTCTTCTTTCTTTCTTTCTTTCTTCTTTCTTTTTTCTTCTCCTTAGTTCTTTATTTCTTTCTTCTTTCTTTCTTTCTTCTTTCTCTCTTACTTCTTTCCTCTTTCTTTCTTCTTTCTTTCTTCTTTCTTTCTTCTTTCTTCTTTGTTTCTTACTTCTTTCTTTCTAACTTCTGTCTTGTTTCTTTCTTCTTTCCTTCTTCTTTCTTTCTTCTTTCTCTCTTCTTTTTTTCTTTCTTCTTTCTTTCTTTCTTCTTCCTTTCTTACCTCTTTCTTACTTCTTTCTTTCTTCTTTCTTACTTCTTTCTTTCTTTCTTCTTTCTTTCTTCTTTCTTTCTTTCTTTCTTTCTTCTTTCTTTCTTCTTTCTTTCTTCTTTCTTTCTTTCTTCTTTCTTTCTTCTATATTTCTCTCTTTCTTCTTTCTTACTTCTTCTTGTTCTTTCTTTCTTCTTTCTTTCTTCTTTCTTTCTTCCTTCTTCATTTCTTTCTTATTTCTTCCTTTCTTCTTACTTTCTTCTTCCTTTCTTTCTTCTTTCTTTCTTTTTTTCTTCTTTCTTTCTTCTTTCTTTCTTTCTTTCTTCTTTCTTTCTTCTTTCTTTCTCCTTTCTTTCTTTCTTTCTTCTTTATTTCTTTGTTCATTCTTTGTTCATTCTTTCTTCATTCTTTTTTCTTTCTTTCTTCTTTCTTTCTTTCTTCTTTCTTTCTTCTTTGTTTCTTCCTTCTTTCTTCCTTCTTTCTTACTTCTTTCTTTCTTCTTTGTTTCTTCTTTCTTTCTTTCTTTCTTCTTTCTTTCTTTCTTCTTCTTCTTTCTCTCTTCTTTCTTTCTTCTTTCTTTCTTCTTTCTTACTGCTTTCTTACTTCTTTTTTACTTCTTTCTTACTTCTTTCTTACCTCTTTCTTTCTTCTTTATTTCTTCTTTCTTTCTTTCTTCCTTCTTTTCCTTTCTCTCTTTCTTTCTTTCTTTCTTCCTTCCTTCCTTCCTTGTTTCTTTCTTCTTTCTTTCTTCTTTCTTTCTTTTTTCTTTCTTCTTTCTTTCTTCTTTCTTTCTTCTTTCTTTCTTTCATTCTTTCTTCTTTCTTTCTTCTTTTTTATTCTTTCTTCTTTCTTTCTTTCTTATTTCTTTCTTCTTTCTTTCTTTCTTCTTTTTCTTTCTTCTTTCTTTCTTTCTTTTTTCATTCTGCTTTCTTTCTTCTTTCTTTCTTACATCTTTCTTACTTCTTTCTTCTTTCTTTCTTCTTTCTTTATTCTTCATTTCTTCTCATTTTCTTCTTCCTTCTTTCTTCTTTCTTTCTTACTTATTTCTTACAACTTACTTCTTTCTTTCTTACTTCTTTCTTCTGTCTTTCTTAATTCTTTCTTCTTTTTTTCTTTCCTCTTTCTTTCTTCTTCTCTTCTTTCTTTCTTCTTCTCTCTTTCTTCTTTCTTCTTCTTATTCTTTCTTTCTTCTTCTTTCTTTCTTCTTTCTTCTTTCTTCTTTCTTTTTTTTTCTTCTTTCTTCTTTCTTTTTTTCTTTCTTTCTTCTTTCACTCTTTCTTCTTTCTCCCTATCTTCTTTCTTTCTTCTTTCTTTCGTCTTTCTTTCTTCTTTCTTTCTTCTTTCTCTCTTTCTTCTTTCTTTCTTCTTTCTTTCTTCTTTCTTTCTTTCTTCTTTCCTTCTTCTTTCTTTCTTCTTTTCTTCTTCTTTCTTTCTTTCTTTCTTCTTCTTTCTTACTTCTTTCTTTCTTCTTTTCTTTCTTCTTTTCTTTCTTCTTTCTTTCTTATTTCTTTCTACTTATCTTCTTTCTTTCTTTCTCTTTTTCTTTCTTCTTTCTTTCTTTATTTCTTCTTTCATTCTTCTTTCTTTCTTCTTTCTTTCTTCTTTTCTTTCTTTCTTCTTCCTTTCTTACCTCTTTTTTATTCTTCTTCTCTTTCTTCTTTCTTACTTCTTTCTTTCTTTCTTCTTTCTTCTTTCTTTCTTCTTTCTTTCTTCTTTCTTTCTTCTTTCTTTCTTTCTTCTTTCTTTCTTCTTCCTTTATTCTTCTTTTCTTCTCTTTCTTCTTCCTTTCTTTCTTCTTTCTTTCTTCTTTCTTACTTCTTTCTTACAACTTACTTCTTTCTTTCTTACTTCTTTCTTTCTTCCTTCTTTCTTCTTTCTTTTTCTTTCTTTCTTCTTTCACTCTTTCTTCTTTCTTCCCTTTCTTCTTTCTCTTTCTTCTTTCTTTCGTCTTTCTTTCTTCTTTTCCTTTCTTCTTTCTCTCTTTCTTCTTTCTTTCTTCTTTCTTTCTTCTTTTCTTTCTTTCTTCTTTCCTTCTTCTTTCTTTCTTCTTTCTTTCTTACGTCTTTCTTACTAATTCTTACTTCTTTCTTCTTACTTTCTTCTTTCTTTCTTCTTTCATTCATTCTTTCTGCTTGTTTCTTCTTTCTTTATTCTTTTTTTCTTACTTTTTTCTTACTTCTTTCTTCTTTAATACTTCTTTCGTTATTCTTTCTTTCTTTCTTCTTAATTTTTTTCTTTCATTCTTCTTTCTTTCTTCTTCCTTTCTTCTTTTTTCTTTCTTCCGTTCTTTCTTTCTTTCTTCTTTCTTTCTTCTTCTTTCTTCTTTCTTTCTTCTTTCTTTCTTCTTTCTTTCTTCATTTTTATTGTTTCTTTCTTCTTTCTTTCTGTCTTATTTCTTTCGTCTTTCTTGCTTACTTCTTTCTTTCTTACTTCTTTCTTATTTCTTTCTTCTTTCTTCTTTTCTTTCTTTTTTTTTCCTCCTTCTTTCTTCTTTCTTTCGTCTTTCTTTCTTTCTTCTTTCTTTTTCTTTCTTTCTTTCTTCTTTCTTCTTTCTTTCTTCTTTCTTTTTTCTTTCTTTTTTCTTTCTGCTTTCTTTCTTCTTTCTTTCTTTTTTCTACCTTCTTTCTTTTTCTTACTTCTTTCTTAGAACTTACTTCTTTTTTCTTCTTTCTTCTTTCTTTCTTCTTTCTTTTCTCTTTCTTTCTTCTTTCTTTATTTTTCTTTCTTCTTTCATTCTTCTTTCTTTCTTTCTTTCTTCTTCCTTTCTTTCTTCCATTTTCTTTCTTCTTTCTTTCTTCTTTCTTTCGTCTTTCTTTCTTCTTCTTTCTTACTTCTTTCTTTTTTACTTCTTTCTTACTTCTTTCTTTCTTCTTTCTTTCTTCTTTCTTCTTTCTTTCTTCTTTCTTTATTCTTCATTTCTTCTTCATTTCTTCTTCCTTTCTTTCATCTTTCTTTCTTACTTCTTTCTTACAACTTACTTCTTTCTTTCTTACTTCTTACTTCTTTCTTTATACTTCATTCTTCTTTCTTCTTTCTTTGTTTCTTCTTTCTCTCTTTCTTCTTCTTTCTTTCTTCTTTCTTTCTTCTTTATTCCTTTCTTTCTTTCTCCTTTCTTCTTCTTTCTTTCTTCTTTCTTTCTTCTTTTCTTTCTTCTTTCTTTCTTCTTAATTTCTTTCTTTCATTCTTTCTTTTTCTTCCTTCTTCTTTCTTTCTTTCTTCTTCCTTTCTTCTTTCTTTCTTCTTTCTTACTTTCTTTCTTCTTAATTTCTTTCTTCTTTCTTTCGTTCTTCTTTCTTCTTTCTTTCTTCTTTCTTACTTCTTTCTTTCTTCTTTATTTCTTCTTTCTTTCTTTCTTCCTTCTTTCTTTACTGTCTTTCTTTCTTCTTTCTTTCTTTCTTTCTTCTTTCTTTCTTTCTTGTTTCTTTCTACTTTCTTTCTTCTTTCTTTCTTACTTCTTTCTTCTTTCTTCTTTTTTTTCTTCTTTTTCTTCTTTCTTTCTTTCTTCTTTCTTTCTTCTTTCTTTCTTACTTCTTTCTTTCTTCTTTCTTACTTCTTTCTTTCTTTCTTTCTTTCTTTCTTCTTTCTTTCTTCTTTCTTTCTTCTTTTCTTTCTTTCTTTCTTCTTTCTTTCTTCTATATTTCTTTCTTTCTTCTTTCTTACTTCTTTCTTAGTTCTTTCTTTCTTCTTTCTTCTTTCTTTCTTCTTCTTTCTTTCTTCTTAATATCTTTCTTTCATTATTCTTTCTTTCTTCTTTCTTCTTCTTCTTCTTTCTTTCTTCCTTCCTTCTTTCTTTCTTTCTTCTTTCTTTCTTCTTTCTTTCTTTCTTCTTTCTTTCTTCTTCCTTTATTCTTCTTTCTTCTTCCTTTCTTCTTCCTTTCTTTCTTCTTTCTTTCTTCTTTCTTAATTCTTTCTTACAACTTACTTCTTCTTTCTTACTTCTTACTTCTTTCTTTCTTACTTCTTTCTTTCTTTCTTCTTTCTTCTTTCTTCTTTCTTTCTTTCTTCTTTCACTCTTTCTTCTTTCTCTCTTTCTTCTTTCTTTCTTCTTTCTTTCGTCTTTCTTTCTTCTTTCTTTCTTCTTTCTCTCTTTCTTCTTTCTTTCTTCTTTCTTTCTTACGTCTTTCTTACTAATTTCTTATTTCTTTCTTCTTACTTTCTTCTTTCTTTCTTCTTTCATTCATTCTTTCTGCTTTGTTTCTTCTTTCTTCTTCTTTTTTTCTTACTTTCTTTCTTCTTTCTTTCTTTCTTCTCTCTTTCTTCTTTCTTTCTTCTTATTTTCTTCTTTCTTTCTTCATTTTTATTCTTTCTTTCTTCTTTCTTTCTTTTTTTGCCTCCTTCTTTCTTCTTACTTTCTTCTTTCTTTCTTTCTTCTTTCTTTTTCTTTCTTTCTTTCTTCTTTCTTCTTTCTTTCTTCTTTCTTTTATCTTTCTTTTTCTTTCTGCTTTCTTTCTTCTTTCTTTCTTTTTTTCTACTTTCTTTCTTCTTTCTTACTTCTTTCTTACAACTTACTTCTTTCTTTCTTACTTCTTTATTCTTTCTTTCTTCTTTCTTTCTTCTTCTTTCTTCTTTCTTTCTTTCTTTTTCTTTCTTTCTTCTTCCTTTATTTTTCTTTCTTCTTTCATTCTTCTTTCTTTCTTTCTTCTTCCTTCCTTTCTTCCATTTTTCTTTCTTCTTTCTTTCTCCTTTCTTTCGTCTTTCTTTCTTCTTTCTTTCTTCTTTCTTTTTTACTTCTTTCTTCCTTCTTTCTTTCTTCTTTCTTTCTTCTTTCTTCTTCTTTCTTTCTTTCTTTCTTCTTTCTTTTTTTCTTCTTCCTTAGTTCTTTATTTCTTTCTTCTTTCTTTCTTTCTTCTTCTCTCTTACTTCTTTCCTCTTTCTTTCTTCTTTCTTTCTTCTTTCTTTCTTCTTTCTTCTTTGTTTCTTACTTCTTTCTTTCTAACTTCTGTCTTGTTTCTTTCTTCTTTCCTTCTTCCTTCTTTCTTCTTTCTCTCTTCTTTTTTTCTTTCTCTTTCTTTCTTTCTTCTTCTTCTTTCTACCTCTTTCTTACTTCTTTCTTTCTTCTTTCTTACTTCTTTCTTTCTTTCTTCTTTCTTTCTTCTTTCTTTCTTCTTTCTTTCTTCTTTCTTTCTTCTTTCTTTTCTTCTTTCTTTCTTCTTTCTTTCTTTCTTCTTTCTTTCTTCTATATTTTCTCTTTCTTCTTTCTTACTTCTTTCTTAGTTCTTTCTTTCTTCTTTCTTTCTTCTTTCTTTCTTCCTTCTTCATTTCTTTCTTATTTCTTCCTTTCTTTCTTACTTTCTTCTTCCTTTCTTTCTTCTTTCTTTCTTTTTTCTTCTTTCTTTCTTCTTTCTTTCTTTCTTTCTTCTTTCTTTCTTCTTTCTTTCTCCTTTCTTTCTTTCTTTCTTCTCTTATTTCTTTGTTCATTCTTTGTTCATTCTTTTCATTCTTCTTTTTCTTTCTTTCTTCTTTCTTTCTTTCTTCTTTCTTTCTTCTTTGTTTCTTCCTTCTTTCTTCCTTCTTTCTTACTTCTTTCTTTCTTCTTTGTTTCTTCTTCTTTCTTTCTTTCTTCTTTCTTTCTTTCTTCTTTCTTCTTTCTCTCTTCTTTCTTTCTTCTTTCTTTCTTCTTTCTTACTGCTTTCTTACTTCTTTTTTACTTCTTTCTTACTTCTTTCTTACCTCTTTCTTTCTTCTTTATTCTTCTTTCTTTCTTTCTTCCTTCTTTCCTTTCTCTCTTTCTTTCTTTCTTTCTTCCTTCTTCCTTCCTTGTTTCTTTCTTCTTTCTTTCTTCTTTCTTTCTTTTTTCTTTCTTCTTTCTTTCTTCTTTCTTTCTTCTTTCTTTCTTTCATTCTTTCTTCTTTCTTTCTTCTTTTTTATTCTTTCTTCTTTCTTTCTTTCTTATTTCTTTCTTCTTTCTTTCTTTCTTCTTTTTCTTTCTTCTTTCTTTCTTTCTTTTTTCATTCTGCTTTCTTTCTTCTTTCTTTCTTACTTCTTTCTTACTTCTTTCTTCTTCTTTCTTCTTTCTTTATTCTTCATTTCTTCTTCATTTCTTCTTCCTTTCTTCTTCTTTCTTTCTTACTTATTTCTTACAACTTACTTCTTTCTTTCTTACTTCTTTCTTCTGTCTTTCTAATTCTTTCTCTTTTTTCTTTCTCTTTCTTTCTTTCTTTCTTCTTTCTTTCTTCTTTCTCTCTTTCTTCTTTCTTTCTTCTTTATTCATTTCTTTCTTTCTTCTTTTCTTTCTTCTTTCTTTCTTTATTCTTTTTTTCTTCTTTCTTCTTTCTTTTTCTTTCTTTCTTCTCTTCACTCTTCACCTTCTCTTCTCCCTTTCTTCTTTCTTTCTTCTTTCTT
>NW_027043473.1:0-92605 GCF_036013475.1 Columba livia
TCTTCTTTATTACTTCTTTCTAACTTCTTTCTTTCTTCTTTCTTACTTCTTTCTTCTTTCTTTCTTACTTCTTTCTTACTTATTTCTTACTTCTTTCTTACTTCTTTCTTTCTTCTTTCTTTCTTCTTTCTTTCTTCTTTCTTACTTCTTTCTTTCTTCTTTCTTACTTCTTTATTACTTCTTTCTTACTTCTTTCTTACTTCTTTCTTTCTTCTTTCTTACTTCTTTCTTTCTTACTTCTTTCTTACTTCTTTCTTACTTCTTTCTTACTTCTTTCTTTCTTAATACTTTCTTACTACTTTCTTACTTATTTCTTACTTCTTTCTAACTTCTTTCTTACTACTTTCTTACTTCTTTCTTACTTCTTTATAACTTCTTTCTTACTTCTTTCTTACTTCTTTCTAACTTCTTCTTTCTTACTTCTTTCTTACTTCTTTCTTTCTTAATACTTTCTTACTTCTTTCTTAGTTCTTTCTTACTTCTTTCTTACTTCTTTCTTAATTCTTTCTTTCTTTATTCTTTCTTTCTTCTCTCTTTCTTTCTTCTTTCTTTCTTCTTTCTTTCTTCTTTCTTTCTTCTCTCTTTCTTTCTTCTTTCTTTCTTCTTTCTTTCTTCTTTCTTTCTTCTTTCTTTCTTCTGTCTTTCTTCTTTCTTTCTTTCTTCTTTCTTCTTTCTTCTTTCTTTCTTTGTTCTTTGTTTCTTTCTTCTTTCTTTCTTCTTTCTTTCTTACTTCTTTCTTACTTCTTTCTTTCTTAATACTTTCTTACTTCTTTCTTACTTCTTTCTTACTTCTTTCTTAATTCTTTCTTTCTTTCTTCTTTCTTTCTTCTCTTTCTTTCTTCTTTCTTTCTTCTTTCTTTGTTCTTACTTTCTTCTCTCTTTCTTTCTTCTTTCTTCTTCTTTCTTTCTTCTGTCTTTCTTCTTTCTTTCTTTCTTCTTTCTTCTTTCTTTGTTCTTTCTTTCTTTGTTCTTTCTTTCTTACTTTCTTCTTTCTTACTTCTTTCTTTCTTCTTTCTTTCTTCTTTCTTTCTTCTTTCTTTCTCATTTCTTTCTTCTTTCTTTCTTTCTTTGTTCTTTCTTTTTTTCTACTTTCTTTCTTCTTTCGTCTTTATTCTTTCTTTCTTCTTTCTTCTTTCTTTCTTTGTTCTTTCTTTGTCCTTTCTTCTTTCTTTCTTCTGTCTTTCTTTTTTCTTTCTTCTTTCTTCTTTCTTTGTTCTTTCTTCCTTTGTTCTATCTTTCTTTCTTTCTTTCTTCTTTCTTACTTCTTTCTTTCTTCTTTCTTTCTTCTTTCTTTCTTCTTTCTTTCTTTCTTTGTTCTTTCCTTCTTTTTTCTACTTTCTTTCTTCTTTCTTTCTTCTTTCTTCTTCATTCTTTCTTTCTTCTTTCTTCTTTCTTCATTCTTTCTTTGTTCTTTCTTTCTTTCTTTCTTCTTTCTTTCTTCTTTCTTCTTTCTTTCTTCTTTCTTTCTTCTCTCTTTCTTCTTTCTTTATTCTTTCTTTCTTATTTCTTACTTACTTCTTTCTTACTTCTTTCTTACTTCTTTCTTACTTCTTTCTAACTTCTTTCTTTCTTCTTTCTTTCTTACTTCTTTCTTACTTCTTTCTTACTTTTTTCTTACTTCTTTCTTTCTTACTTCTTTCTTACCTCTTTCTTACTTCTTTCTTACTTCTTTCTTCTTTCTTTCTTCTTTCTTAATTCTTTCTTTCTTATTTCTTACTTCTTTCTTACTTCTTTCTTACTTCTTTCGTAATTCTTTCTTTACTTCTTTCTTGCTTCTTTCTTACTTCTTTCTTCCTTCTTTCTTCTTTCTTTCTTACTTCTTTCTTACTTCTTTCTTACTTCTTTCTTACTTCTTTCTTACTTCTTTCTTACTTCTTTCTTTCTTCTTTCTTACTTCTTTCTTTCTTCTTTCTTTCTTCTTTCTTTCTTCTTTCTTACTTCATTCTTACTTCTTTCTTACTTCTTTCTTACTTCTAACTTCTTTTTTCTTCTTTCTTACTTCTTTCTTTCTTCTTTCTTTCTTACTTCTTACTTCTTTCTTTCTTACTTCTTTCTTACTTCTTTTGTACTTCTTTCTTACTTCTTTCTTACTTCTTTCTTACTTCTTTCTTACTTCTTTCTTCTTTCTTTCTTACTTCTTTCTTACTTCTTTCTTTCTTCTTTCTTACTTCTTTCTTTCTTCTTTCTTACTTCTTTCTTACTTCTTTCTTACTTCTTTTTTACTTCTTTCTTCTTTCTTTCTTACTTATTTCTTACTTTTTTCTTACTTCTTTCTTACTTCTTTCTTACTTCTTTCTTCATTCCTTCTTACTTCTTTCTTACTTCTTTCTTACTTCTTTCTTACTTCTTTCTTCTTTCTTTCTTCTTTCTTACTTCTTTCTTACTTCTTTCTTTCTTTCTTCTTGCTTTCTTCTTTCTTTCTTATTTCTAAATTCTTTCTAACTTCTTTCTAACTTCTTTCTTATTTCTTTCTTACTTCTTACTTTCTTACTTCTTTCTTACTTCTTTCTTACTTCTTTCTTTCTTCTTTCTTACTTCTTTCTTACTTCTTTCTTTCTTTCTTCTTGCTTTCTTCTTTCTTTCTTATTTCTAAATTCTTTCTAACTTCTTTCTAACTTCTTTCTTATTTCTTTCTTACTTCTTACTTTCTTACTTCTTTCTTACTTATTTCTTAATTCTTTCTATACTTCTTTCTTACTTCTTTCTAACTTCTTTCTTACTTCTTTCTTACTTCTTTCTAACTTCTTTCATTCTTCTTTCTTTCTTCTTTCTTTCTTACTTCTTTCTTACTTCTTTCTTACTTCTTTCTTTCTTACTTCTTTCTTACTTCTTTCTGACTTCTTTCTTTCTTCTTTCTTTCTTCTTTCTTTCTTTGTTCTTTCTTTCTTTTTTTCTACTTTCTTTCTTCTTTCTTCTTTATTCTTTCTTTCTTCTTTCTTCTTTCTTTCTTTGTTCTTTCTTTGTTCTTTCTTCTTTCTTTCTTCTGTCTTTCTTCTTTCTTTCTTTCTTCTTTCTTCTTTCTTTGTTCTTTCTTTCTTTGTTCTTTCTTTCTTCTCTCTTTCTTCTCTCTTTCTTCTTTCTTTCTTCTTTCTTTCTTCTTTCTTTCTTCTTTCTTTCTTCTTTCTTTCTTACTTCTTTCTTACTTCTTTCTTACTTCTTTCTTACTTCTTTCTTAGTTCTTTCTTTACTTCTTTCTTGCTTCTTCCTTACTTCTTTCTTCCTTCTCTCTTCTTTCTTTCTTACTTCTTTCTTACTTCTTTCTTTCTTCTTTCTTACTTCTTTCTTTCTTCTTTCTTACTTCTTTCTTTCTTCTTTCTTACTTCATTCTTACTTCTTTCTTACTTCTTTCTTACTTCTAACTTCTTTTTTCTTCTTTCTTTCTTCTTTCTTTCTTAGTTCTTTCTTACTTCTTTCTTACTTCTTTCTTTCTTACTTCCTTCTTACTTCTTTCTTACTTCTTTTGTACTTCTTTCTTACTTCTTTCTTACTTCTTTCTTACCTCTTTCTTAATACTTTCTTACTTATTTCTTACTTCTTTCTTACTTCTCTCTTCCTTCTTTCTTACTTCCTTCTTAATTCTTTCTTTCTTTCTTCTTTCTTTCTTCTTTCTTTCTTCTTTCTTTCCTCTTTCTTTCTTTCTTCTTTCTTTCTTCTGTTATTTCTTTTTTCTTTCTTCTTTCTTTCTTTCTTCTTTCTTTCTTCTTTCTTTCTAATATATTCTTTCTTTCTTCTTTCTTTCTTCTCTCTTTCTTTCTTCTTTCTTTCTTCTTTCTTTCTTCTTTCTCTCTTCTTTCTTTCTTTCTTCTTTCATTCTTCTTTCTTTCTTCTTTCTTTCTCCTTTTTTCTTCTTTCTTTCTTTCTTTCTTCTTTCTTTCTTTCTTTCTAATTTCTTTCTACTTTCTTTCTTCTTTCTTTCTTCTCTCTTTCTTTCTTCTTTCTTTCTTCTTTCTTTCTTCTTTCTTTCTTCTTTCATTCTTCTTTCTTTCGTCTTTCTTTCTTACTTCTTTCTTCTTTCTTTCTTCTTTCTTTCTTCTTTCTTTCTTTGTTCTTGCTTTCTTTCTTTCTTCTTTCTTTCTTCTTTCTTTCTTCTTTCTTTCTTTGTTCTTTCTTACTTCTATCTTACTTCTTTCTTCTTTCTTTCTTACTTCTTACTTACTTCTTTCTTACTTCTTTCTTCTTTCTTTCTTCTTTTTTTCTTACTTCTTTTTTACTTCTTTCTTACTTCTTTCTTAATTCTTTCTAACTTCTTTCTTACTTCTTTATTACTTCTTTCTAACTTCTTTCTTTCTTCTTTCTTACTTCTTTCTTCTTTCTTTCTTACTTCTTTCTTACTTATTTCTTATTTCTTTCTTACTTCTTTCTTACTTCTTTCTTTCTTTCTTTCTTTCTTCTTTCGTCTTTCTTTTTCTTTCTCCTTTCTTTCTTCTTTCTTCTTCCTTTCTTCTTTCTTTCTTCTATCTTTCTTCTTTCTTTCTTCTGCCTTTCTTCTTTCTTTCTTTCTTCTTTCTTCTTTCTTCTTTCTTTCTTTGTTCTTTCTTTCTTTCTTCTTTCTTTCTTCTTTCTTTCTTACTTCTTTCTTACTTCTTTCTTTCTTAATACTTTCTTACTTCTTTCTTACTTCTTTCTTACTTCTTTCTAAATTCTTTCTTTCTTTCTTCTTTCTTTCTTCTCTTTCTTTCTTCTTTCCTTCTTCTTTCTTTCTTCTTACTTTCTTCTCTCTTTCTTTCTTCTTTCTTTCTTCTTTCTTTCTTCTGTCTTTCTTCTTTCTTTCTTTCTTCTTTCTTCTTTCTTTGTTCTTTCTTTCTTTGTTCTTTCTTTCTTTCTTTCTTCTTTCTTTCTTCTTTCTTTCTTCTTTCTTTCTTCTTTCTTTCTCATTTCTTTCTTCTTTCTTTCTTTCTTTGTTCTTTCTTTCTTTTTTTCTACTTTCTTTCTTCTTTCTTTCTTCTTTCTTCTTTATTCTTTCTTTCTTCTTTCTTCTTTCTTTCTTTGTTCTTTCTTTGTTCTTTCTTCTTTCTTTCTTCTGTCTTTCTTCTTTCTTTCTTTCTTCTTTCTTCTTTCTTTGTTCTTTCTTTCTTTGTTCTTTCTTTCTTTCTTTCTTCTTTCTTACTTCTTTCTTTCCTCTTTCTTTCTACTTTCTTTCTTCTTTCTTTCTTCTTTCTTTCTTTCTTTGTTCTTTCTTTCTTTTTTCTACTTTCTTTCTTCTTTCTTTCTTCTTTCTTCTTCATTCTTTCTTTCTTCTTTCTTCTTTCTTCATTCTTTCTTTGTTCTTTCTTTCTTTCTTTCTTCTTTCTTTCTTTCTTCCTTCTTTCATTCTTCTTTCTTTCTTCTCTCTTTCTTCTCTCTATCTTCTTTCTTTCTTCTTTCTTTCTTCTTTCTTTCTTCTCTCTTTCTTTCTTCTTTCTTTCTTCTTTCTTTCTTCTTTCTTTCTTCTTTCATTCTTCTCTCTTTCGTCTTTCTTTCTTCTTTCTTTCTTACTTCTTTCTTACTTCTTTCTTTCTTAATACTTTCTTACTTCTTTCTTACTTCTTGCTTACTTCTTTCTTACTTCTTTCTAAATTCTTTCTTTCTTTCTTCTTTCTTTCTTCTCTTTCTTTCTTCTTTCCTTCTTCTTTCTTTCTTCTTACTTTCTTCTCTCTTTCTTTCTTCTTTCCTTCTTCTTTCTTTCTTCTGTCTTTCTTCTTTCTTTCTTTCTTCTTTCTTCTTTCTTTGTTCTTTCTTTCTTTGTTCTTTCTTTCTTTCTTTCTTCTTTCTTTCTTCTTTCTTACTTCTTTCTTTCTTCTTTCTTTCTTCTTTCTTTCTCATTTCTTTCTTCTTTCTTTCTTTCTTTGTTCTTTCTTTCTTTTTTTCTACTTTCTTTCTTCTTTCTTCTTTATTCTTTCTTTCTTCTTTCTTCTTTCTTTCTTTGTTCTTTCTTTGTTCTTTCTTCTTTCTTTCTTCTGTCTTTCTTCTTTCTTTCTTTCTTCTTTCTTCTTTCTTTGTTCTTTCTTTCTTTTCTCTACTTTCTTTCTTCTTTCTTTCTTCTTTCTTCTTCATTCTTTCTTTCTTCTTTCTTCTTTCTTCATTCTTTCTTTGTTCTTTCTTTCTTTCTTTCTTCTTTCTTTCTTTCTTCCTTCTTTCATTCTTCTTTCTTTCTTCTCTTTTTCTTCTCTCTATCTTCTTTCTTTCTTCTTTCTTTCTTCTTTCTTTCTTCTCTCTTTCTTTCTTCTTTCTTTCTTCTTTCTTTCTTCTTTCTTTATTCTTTCTTTCTTATTTCTTACTTACTTCTTTCTTACTTCTTTCTTTCTTCTTTCTTTCTTCTTTCTTTCTTACTTCTTTCTTACTTCTTTCTTTCTTAATACTTTCTTACTTCTTTCTTACTTCTTTCTTACTTCTTTCTTACTTCTTTCTTACTTCTTTCTTTCCTCTTTCTTTCTTCTTTCTTTCTTCTTTCTTTCTTCTTTCTTTCTTTCTTTGTTCTTTCTTTCTTTTCTCTACTTTCTTTCTTCTTTCTTTCTTCTTTCTTCTTCATTCTTTCTTTCTTCTTTCTTCTTTCTTCATTCTTTCTTTGTTCTTTCTTTCTTTCTTTCTTCTTTCTTTCTTTCTTCCTTCTTTCATTCTTCTTTCTTTCTTCTCTCTTTCTTCTCTCTATCTTCTTTCTTTCTTCTTTCTTTCTTCTTTCTTTCTTCTCTCTTTCTTTCTTCTTTCTTTCTTCTTTCTTTCTTCTTTCTTTATTCTTTCTTTCTTATTTCTTACTTACTTCTTTCTTACTTCTTTCTTACTTCTTTCTTACTACTTTCTAACTTCTTTCTTTCTTCTTTCTTTCTTCTTTCTTTCTTCTTTCTTACTTCTTTCTTACTTCTTTCTTACTTCTTTTTTACTTCTTTCTTCTTTCTTTCTTACTTCTTTCTTACTTCTTTCTTACTTCTTTCTTTCTTCTTTCTTACTTCTTTCTTACTTCTTTCTTTCTTTCTTCTTGCTTTCTTCTTTCTTTCATATTTCTAAATTCTTTCTAACTTCTTTCTAACTTCTTTCTTATTTCTTTCTTACTTCTTACTTTCTTACTTCTTTCTTACTTCTTTCTTACTTCTTTCTTTCTTCTTTCTTACTTCTTTCTTACTTCTTTCTTTCTTTCTTCTTGCTTTCTTCTTTCTTTCTTATTTCTAAATTGTTTCTAACTTCTTTCTAACTTCTTTCTTATTTCTTTCTTACTTCTTATTTCTTACTTCTTTCTTACTTCTTTCTTACTTCTTTCAAACTTCTTTCTTACTTCTTTCTTACTTCTTTCTAACTTCTTTCTTTCTTCTTTCTTTCTTCTTTCTTTCTTACTTCTTTCTTACTTCTTTCTTACTTCTTTCTTTATTACTTCTTTCTTACTTCTTTCTAACTACTTTCTTTCTTCTTTCTTAATTCTTTCTTACTTCTTTCTAACTTCTTTCTTTCTTCTTTCTTTCTTCTTCCTTTCTTCTTTCTTTCTTACTTCTTTCTTACTTCTTTCTTACTTCTTTCTTACTTCTTTCTTACTTCTTTCTTTCTTACTTCTTTCTTACTTCTTTCATACTTCTTTCTTACTTCTTTCTTCTTTCTTTGTTACTTCTTTCTTACTTCTTTCTTATTTCTTTCTTACTTCTTTCTTACTTCTTTCTTTCTTCTCTCTTTCTTCTCTCTTTCTTCTTTCTTTCTTCTTTCTTTCTTCTTTCTTTATTCTTTCTTTCTTCTTTCTTTCTTACTTCTTTCTTACTTCTTTCTTACTTCTTTCTTAGTTCTTTCTTACTTCTTTCTTTCTTTCTTTCTTCTTTCTTTCTTCTTTCTTATTTCTTACTTCTTTCTTACTTCTTTCTTACTTCTTTCTTTCTTTCTTTCTTTCTTTCTTTCTTTCTTTCTTTCTTTCTTTCCTTCTTTCTTTCTTTCTTCTTTCTTTCTTCTTTCTTTCTTACTTCTTTCTTACTTCTTTCTTACTTCTCTCTTACTTCTTTCTTACTTCTTTCTTTCTTACTTCTTTCTTACTTCTTTCTTACTTCTGTCTTTCTTACTTCTTTCTTACTTCTTTCTTACTTCTTTCTTTCTTCTTTCTTTCTTCTTTCTTTCTTCTTTCTTTCTTCTTTCTTTCTTTCTTTCTTTCTTCTTTCTTTCTTTCTTTCTACTTTTTTCTACTTTCTTTCTTCTTTCTTTCTTCTCTCTTTCATTCTTCTTTCTTTCTTCTTTCTTTCTTCTTTCTTTCTTCTTTCATTCTTCTTTCTTTCGTCTTTCTTTCTTCTTTCTTTCTTCTTTCTTTCTTCTTTCTTTCTTCTTTCTTTCTTCTTTATTCTTTGTTCTTTCTTTCTTTCTTTCTTCTTTCTTTCTTCTTTCTTTCTTCTTCCTTTCTTACTTCTTTCTTACCTCTTTCTTTCTTACTTCTTTCTTACTTCTTTCTTACTTCTTTCTTCTTTCTTTCTTCTTTCTTTCTTACTTCTTTTTTACTTCTTTCTTACTTCTTTCTTACTTCTTTCTAACTTCTTTCTTACTTCTTTATTACTTCTTTCTAACTTCTTTCTTTCTTCTTTCTTACTTCTTTCTTCTTTCTTTCTTACTTCTTTCTTACTTCTTTCTTACTTCTTTCTTTCTTACTTCTTTCTTACTTCTTTCTTACTTCTTTCTTTTTTCTTTCTTTCTTCTTTCTTTCTTCTTTCTTTCTTACTTCTTTCTTACTTCTTTCTTACTTCTTTCTAAAATCTTTCTTGCTTCTTTCTTACTTCTTTCTTACTTCTTTCTAACTTCTTTCTTTCTTCTTTCTTTCTTCTATCTTTCTTCTTTCTTTCTTCCTTCATTCTTACTTCTTTCTTACTTCTTTCTTACTTCTTTCTTACTTCTTTCTTACTTCTTTCTTACTTCTTTCTTCTTTCTTTCTTTCTTCTTTCTTACTTCTTTCTTTCTTCTTTCTTACTTCTTTCTTTCTTACTTCTTTCTTACTTCTTTCGTACTTCTTTCTTACTTCTTTCTTACTTCTTTCTTCTTTCTTTCTTTCTTCTTTCTTACTTCATTCTTACTTCTTTCTTACTTCTTTCGTACTTCTTTCGTACTTCTTTCTTACATCTTTCTTATTTCTTTCTTTCTTCTTTCTTACTTCTTTCGTACTTCTTTCTTACTTCTTTCTTACTTTTTTCTTACTTCTTTCTTTCTTCTTTCTTACTTCTTTCTTACTTCTTTCTTCTTTCTTACTTCTTTCTTACTTCTTTCTTACTTCTTTCTAACTTCTTTCTTACTTCTTTCTTACTTCTTTCTCTACTTCATTCTTACTTCTTTCTTACTTCTTTCTCTACTTCTTTCTTCTTTCTTTCTTACTTCTTTCTTACTTCTTTCTTACTTCTTTCTTTCTTCTTTCTTTCTTCTTTCTTTCTTTCTTCTTTCTTTCTTCTTTCTTTCTTTTTTTCTACTTTCTTTCTTCTTTATTTCTTATTTCTTTTTTATTCTTTCTTTCTTCTTTCTTCTTTCTTTCTTCGTTCTTTCTTTGTTCTTTCTTTCTTTCTTTCTTCTACCTTTCTTCTTTCTTCTTTCTTTCTTCTCTCTTTCTTTCTTCTTTCTTCTTTCTTTCTTCTTTCTTTCTTCTTTCTTTCTTCTTTCTTTCTTCTTTCTTTCTCGTTTCTTTCTTCTTTCTTTCTTCTTTCTTTCTTTCTTCTTTCTTTCGTCTTTCTTTCTTCTTTCTTTCTTCTTTCTTTCTTTTTTCTTTCTTCTTTCTTCTTTCTTTCTTTCTTCTTTCTTTCTTTGTTCTTTCTTTCTTTCTTCTTTCTTTCTTCTTTCTTTCTTCTTTCTTTCTTACTTCTTTCTTACTTCTTTCTTACTTCTTTCTTCTTTCTTTCTTCTTTCTTTCTTACTTCTTTCTTACTTCTTTCTTACTTCTTTCTTACTTCTTTCTAACTTCTTTCTTACTTCTTTCTTACTTATTTATAACTTCTTTCTAACCTCTTTCTTTCTTCTTTCTTACTTCTTTCTTCTTTCTTTCTTACTTCTTTCTTACTTCTTTTTTACTTCTTTCTTACTTCTTTCTTTCTTTTTTCTTTCTTCTTTATTTTTTCTTTCTTACTTCTTTCTTACTTCTTTCTTACTTCTTTCTTACTTCTTTCTTTCTTACTTCTTTCTTACTTCTTTCTTACTTATTTCTTATTTCTTTCTAACTTCTTGCTTACTTCCTTCTTACTTCTTTCTAACTTCTTTCTTACTTCTTTATTACTTCTTTCTTACTTCTTTCTTACTTCTTTCTTACTTCTTTCTTACTTCTTTCTTAATTCTTTCTTACTTCTTTCTTACTTCTTTCTAACTTCTTTCTTACTTCTTTCTTACTTCTTTCTAACTTCTTTCTTTCTTCTTTCTTTCTTCTTTCTTTCTTACTTCTTTCTTACTTCTTTCTTACTTCTTTCTTACTTCTTTCTTTCTTTCTTCTTTCTTTCTTACTTCTTTCTTCTTTCTTTCTTCTTTCTTTCTTCTTTCTTTCTTTCTTACTTCTTTCTTACTTCTTTCTTTTTTTCTTCTTTCTTTCCTCTTTCTTTCTTCCTTACTTTTTTCTTCTTTCTTTCTTTCTTCTTTCTTTCTTCTTTCTTTCTTCTTTCTTTCTCTTTTTCTACTTTCTTTCTTCTTTCTTTCTTCTTTCTTTCTCTTTTTCTACTTTCTTTCTTCTTTCTTTCTTCTTTCTTCTTTATTCTTTCTTCTTTCTTTCTTCTTTCTTCTTTCTTCTTTCTTTCTTCGTTCTTTCTTTGTTCTTTCTTTCTTTCTTCTCTCTTTCTTCTCTCTTCCTTTCTTCTATCTTTCTTCTTTCTTTCTTCTTTCTTTCTTACTTCTTTCTTACTTCTTTCTTACTTCTTTCTAACTTCTTTCTTACTTCTTTCTTCTTTCTTACTTCTTTCTTACTTCTTTCTTTCTTTCTTCTTTCTTTCTTCTTTCTTTCTTCTTTCTTCTTTCTTTCTTCTTTCTTTCTTCTTTCTTTCTTCTTTCTTTCTTTCTTACTTCTTTCTTACTTCTTTCTTTCTTTCTTCTTTCTTTCCTCTTTCTTTCTTCCTTACTTCTTTCTTCTTTCTTTCTTTCTTTCTTCTTTCTTTCTTTCTTTCTACTTTCTTTCTTCTTCTTTCTTCTCTCTTTCTTTCTTCTTTCTTTCTTCTTTCTTTCTTTGTTCTGTCTTTCTTTCTTTCTTCTTTCTTTCTTCTTTCTTTCTTCTTTCTTTCTTACTTCTTTCTTCTTTCTTTCTTCTTTCTTTCTTACTTCTTTCTTACTTCTTTCTTACTTCTTTCTTTGTTAATACTTTCTTACTTCTTTCTTACTTCTTTCTTACTTCTTTCTTACTTCTTTCTTACTTCTTTCTTACTTCTTTGTTCTTTCTTTCTTACTTCTTTCTTACTTCTTTCTTACTTCTTTCTTCTTTCTTTCTTACTTCTTTCTTACTTCTTTCTTACTTCCTTCTTACTTCTTTATTACTTCTTTCTTACTTCTTTCTTACTTCTTTCTAACTTCTTTCTTACTTCTTTCTTACGTCTTTATTACTTCTTTCTAACTTCTTTCTTTCTTCTTTCTTACTTCTTTCTTTCTTCTTTCTTACTTCTTTATTACGTCATTCTTACTTCTTTCTTACTTCTTTCTTTCTTCTTTCTTACTTCTTTCTTACTTCTTTCTTACTTCTTTCTTACTTCTTTCTTTCTTCTTTCTTTCTTACTTCTTTCTTACTTCTTTCTTACTTATTTCTTACTTCTTTCTAACTTCTTTCTTACTTCTTTCTTACTTCTTTCTAACTTCTTTCTTTCTTCTTTCTTTCTTCTTTCTTTCTTACTTCTTTCTTACTTCTTTCTTACTTCTTTCTTACTTCTTTCTTTCTTTCTTCTTTCTTTCTTACTTCTTTCTTCTTTCTTTCTTCTTTCTTTCTTCTTTCTTTCTTTCTTACTTCTTTCTTACTTCTTTCTTTTTTTCTTCTTTCTTTCCTCTTTCTTTCTTCCTTACTTTTTTCTTCTTTCTTTCTTTCTTATTTCTTTCTTCTTTCTTTCTTCTTTCTTTCTCTTTTTCTACTTTCTTTCTTCTTTCTTTCTTCTTTCTTTCTCTTTTTCTACTTTCTTTCTTCTTTCTTTCTTCTTTCTTCTTTATTCTTTCTTCTTTCTTTCTTCTTTCTTCTTTCTTCTTTCTTTCTTCGTTCTTTCTTTGTTCTTTCTTTCTTTCTTCTCTCTTTCTTCTCTCTTCCTTTCTTCTTTCTTTCTTCTTTCTTTCTTCTTTCTTTCTTACTTCTTTCTTACTTCTTTCTTACTTCTTTCTTACTTCTTTCTAACATCTTGCTTATTTCTTGCTTACTTCTTTCTTACTTCTTTCTAACTTCTTTCTTTCTTCTTTCTTTCTTCTTTCTTTCTTACTTCTTTCTTACTTCTTTCTTACTTCTTTCTTACTTCTTCCTTACTTCTTTCTTTCTTCTTTCTTTCTTCTTTCTTTCTTTCTTTCTTTCTTTCTTTCTTTCTTTCTTTCTTCTTTCTTACTTCTTTCTTTTTCTTCTTTCTTTCTTCTCTATTTCTTCTTTATTTCTTTTTTCTTTCTTCTTTCTTTCTTTCTTCTTTCTTTCTTCTTTCTTTCTTCTTTCTTTCTTCTTTATTTCTTTTTTCTTTCTTCTTTCTTTCTTTCTTCTTTCTTTCTTTCTACTTTCTTTCTTCTTCTTTCTTCTCTCTTTCTTTCTTCTTTCTTTCTTCTTTCTTTCTTCTTTCTTTCTTCTTTCTTTCTTCTTTATTTCTTTCTTCTTTCTTCTTTCTTTCTAATTACTTCTTTCTTTCTTCTCTCTTTCTTCTCTCTTCTTTCTTTCTTCTTTCTTTCTTCTCTCTTTCTTTCTTCTTTCTTTCTTCTTTCTTTCCTCTTTCTTTCTTCTTTCTTTCTTCTTTCTTTCTTCTTTCTTTCTTGTTTCTTTCTTCTTTCTTTCTTCTTTCTTTCTTTCTTCTTTCTTCCTTTCTTTCTACTTTCTTTCTTCTTTCTTTCTTCTCTCCTTCTTTCTTCTTTCTTTCTTCTTTCTTTCTTCTTTCTTTCTTCTTTCTTTCCTTCTTCTTTCTTTCGTCTTTCTTTCTTCTTTCTTTCTTCTTTCTTTCTTTTTTCTTTCTTCTTTCTTTATTCTTTCTTTCTTCTTTCTTTCTTTGTTCTTTCTTTCTTTCTTCTTTCTTTCTTCTTTCTTTCTTCTTTCTTTCTTACTTCTTTCTTACTTCTTTCTTACTTCTTTCTTCTTTCTTTCTTCTTTCTTTCTTACTTCTTTCTTACTTCTTTATTACTTCTTTCTTACTTCTTTCTTACTTCTTTCTTACTTCTTTCTTACTTCTTTCTTACTTCTTTCTTACTTCTTTCTTACTTCTTTCTAAAATCTTTCTTGCTTCTTTCTTACTTCTTTCTTACTTCTTTCTTACTTCTTTCTTACTTCTTTCTTACTTCTTTCTTCTTTCTTTCTTTCTTCTTTCTTACTTCTTTCTTTCTTCTTTCTTACTTCTTTCTTTCTTACTTCTTTCTTACTTCTTTCGTACTTCTTTCTTACTTCTTTCTTACTTCTTTCTTCTTTCTTTCTTTCTTCTTTCTTACTTCTTTCTTACTTCTTTCTTACTTCATTCGTACTTCTTTCGTACTTCTTTCTTACTTCATTCTTATTTCTTTCTTTCTTCTTTCTTACTTCTTTCGTACTTCTTTCTTACTTCTTTCTTACTTTTTTCTTACTTCTTTCTTACTTCTTTCTCTACTTCATTCTTACTTCTTTCTTACTTCTTTCTCTACTTCTTTCTTCTTTCTTTCTTACTTCTTTCTTACTTCTTTCTTACTTCTTTCTTTCTTCTTTCTTTCTTCTTTCTTTCTTTCTTCTTTCTTTCTTCTTTCTTTCTTTTTTTCTACTTTCTTTCTTCTTTCTTTCTTATTTCTTTTTTATTCTTTCTTTCTTCTTTCTTCTTTCTTTCTTCGTTCTTTCTTTGTTCTTTCTTTCTTTCTTTCTTCTACCTTTCTTCTTTCTTCTTTTTTTCTTCTCTCTTTCTTTCTTCTTTCTTTATTCTTTCTTTCTTATTTCTTTCTTCTTTCTTTCTTCTTTCTTACTTCTTTCTTACTTCTTTCTTACTTCTTTCTTACTTCTTTCTTACTTCTTTCTTACATCTTCCTTAATTCTTTCTTTCTTTCTTCTTTCTTTTTCTTTCTTTCTTCTTTCTTTCTTCTTTCTTTCTTTCTTCTTTCTTTCTTCTTTCTTTCTTCTTTATTTCTTTTTTCTTTCTTCTTTCTTTCTTTCTTCTTTCCTTATTATTTCTTTCTAATTTCTTCTTTCTTTCTTTCTTTCTTTCTTTCTTCTTTCTTTCTTCTTTCTTCTTTCTTTCTTCTCTCTTTCTTTCTTCTTTCTTTCTTCTTTCTTTCTTCTTTATTTCTTTCTTCTTTCTTCTTCCTTTCTTTCTTCTTTCTTTCTAATTTCTTCTTTCTTTCTTCTCTCTTTCTTCTCTCTTCTTTCTTCTTTCTTTCTTCTCTCTTTCTTTCTTCTTTCTTTCTTCTTTCTTTCTTCTTTCTTTCTTCTTTCTTTCTTCTTTCTTTCTTCTTTCTTTCTTGTTTCTTTCTTCTTTCTTTCTTCTTTCTTTCTTTCTTCTTTCTTCCTTTCTTTCTACTTTATTTCTTCTTTCTTTCTTCACTCTTTCTTTCTTCTTTCTTTCTTCTTTCTTTCTTCTTTCTTTCCTTCTTCTTTCTTTCGTCTTTCTTTCTTCTTTCTTTCTTCTTTCTTTCTTTTTTCTTTCTTCTTTCTTTATTCTTTCTTTCTTCTTTCTTTCTTTGTTCTTTCTTTCTTTCTTCTTTCTTTCTTCTTTCTTTCTTCTTTCTTTCTTCTTTCTTTCTTCTTTCTTTCTTACTTCTTTCTTCTTTCTTTCTTCTTTCTTTCTTACTTCTTTCTTACTTCTTTCTTACTTCTTTCTTACTTCTTTCTAACTTCTTTCTTACTTCTTTCTTACTTATTTATAACTTCTTTCTAACCTCTTTCTTTCTTCTTTCTTACTTCTTTCTTCTTTCTTTCTTACTTCTTTCTTACTTCTTTTTTACTTCTTTCTTACTTCTTTCTTTCTTTTTTCTTTCTTCTTTATTTTTTCTTTCTTACTTCTTTCTTACTTCTTTCTTACTTCTTTCTTACTTCTTTCTTACTTCTTTCATTCTTCTTTCTTACTTCTTTCTTTCTTACTTCTTTCTTACTTCTTTCTTACTCATTTCTTATTTTTTCTAACTTCTTTCTTACTTCCTTCTTACTTCTTTCTAACTTCTTTCTTACTTCTTTATTACTTCTTTCTTACTTCTTTCTTACTTCTTTCTTACTTCTTTCTAACTTCTTTCTTTCTTCTTTCTTTCTTCTATCTTTCTTCTTTCTTTCTTATTTCATTCTTACTTCTTTCTTACTTCTTTCTTACTTCTTTCTTACTTCTTTCTTACTTCTTTCTTACTTCTTTCTTCTTTCTTTCTTTCTTCTTTCTTACTTCTTTCTTTCTTCTTTCTTACTTCTTTCTTTCTTAGTTCTTTCTTACTTCTTTCGTACTTCTTTCTTACTTCTTTCTTACTTCTTTCTTCTTTCTTTCTTTCTTCTTTCTTACTTCTTTCTTACTTCTTTCTTCTTTCGTACTTCTTTCGTACTTCTTTCTTACTTCTTTCTTGTTTCTTTCTTTCTTCTTTCTTACTTCTTTCGTACTTCTTTCTTACTTCTTTCTTTCTTCTTTCTTACTTCTTTCTTACTTCTTTCTTCTTTCTTACTTCTTTCTTACTTCTTTCTTACTTCTTTCTTACTTCTTTCTTACTTCTTTCTCTACTTCATTCTTACTTCTTTCTTACTTCTTTCTCTACTTCTTTCTTCTTTCTTTCTTACTTCTTTCTTACTTCTTTCTTACTTCTTTCTTTCTTCTTTCTTTCTTCTTTCTTTCTTTCTTCTTTCTTTCTTCTTTCTTTCTTTTTTTCTACTTTCTTTCTTCTTTCTTTCTTATTTCTTTTTTATTCTTTCTTTCTTCTTTCTTCTTTCTTTCTTCGTTCTTTCTTTGTTCTTTCTTTCTTTCTTTCTTCTACCTTTCTTCTTTCTTTTCTTTTTTTCTTCTCTCTTTCTTTCTTCTTTCTTTATTCTTTCTTTCTTATTTCTTTCTTCTTTCTTTCTTCTTTCTTACTTCTTTCTTACTTCTTTCTTACTTCTTTCTTTCTTCTTTCTTCCTTCTTTCTTCTTTCTTAGTTCTTTCTAACATCTTTCTTATTTCTTTCTTCTTTCTTACTTCTTTCTAACTTCTTTCTTACTTCTTTCTTACTTCTTTCTAACTTCTTTCTTTCTTCTTTCTTTCTTCTTTCTTTCTTACTTCTTTCTTACTTCTTTCTTACTTCTTTCTTACTTCTTTCTTACTTCTTTCTTCATTCCTCCTTACTTCTTACTTCTTTCTTTCTTACTTCTTTCTTACTTCTTTCTAACTTCTTTCTTACTTCTTTCTTACTTCTTTCTTACTTCTTTCTTACTTCTTTCTTCTTTCTTCTTTCTTTCTTCTTTCTTTCTTTCTTCTTTCTTACTTCTTTCTTCCTTCTTTCTTACTTCTTTCTTATTTCTTTCTTACTTCTTTCTTACTTCTTTCTTTCTTCTTTCTTACTTCTTTCTTTCTTCTTTCTTACTTCTTTCTTACTTCTTTCTTACTTCTTTCTTACTTTTTTCTTTCTTCTTTCTTACTTCTTTTTACTTCTTTCTTACTTCTTTCTTACTTATTTCTTTCTTATCTCTTTCTTCTCTCTTTCTTCTCTCTTTCTTCTCTCTTTCTTCTTTCTTTTTTCTTTCTTTCTTCCTTCTTTCTTTCTTCTTTCTTTCTTCTTTCTTTCTTCTTTCTTAGTTCTTTCTTTATTTCTTTCTTCTTTCTTTCTTCTTTCTTCTTTCTTTCTTATTCTTTCTTACTTCTTTCTTACTTCTTTCTTCTTTCTTTCTTCTTTCTTTCTTCTTTCTTTCTTCTTTCTTTCTTACTTCTTTCTTACTTCTTTCTTACTTCTTTCTAACTTCTTTCTTTCTTCTTTCTTTCTTCTTTCTTTCTTCTTTCTTACTTCTTTCTTACTTCTTTCTTCTTTATTTCTTACTTCTTTCTTACTTCTTTCTTACTTCTTTCTTAATTTTTTCTTACTTCTTTCTTACTTGATTCTAACATCTTTCTTACTTCTTTCTTCCTTCTTTCTTTCTTGTTTCTTTCTTCTTTCTTTCTTTTTTCTACTTTCTTTCTTCTTTCTTTCTTCTTTCTTCTTTATTCTTTCTTTCTTCTTTCTTCTTTCTTTCTTCGTTCTTTCTTTCTTTCTTCTTTCTTTCTTTCTTATTTCTTCTTTCTTTCTTCTCTATTTCTTCTTTCTTTCTTCTTTCTTTCTTCTTTCTTTCTTCTTTCTTTCTTTGTTCTTTCTTTCTTTCTTTCTTCTTTATTCTTTCTTTCTTCTTTCTTCTTTCTTTCTTCTCTCTTTCTTCTTTCTTTCTTCTTTCTTTCTTCTTTCTTTCTTCTCTCTTTCTTTCTTCTTTCTTTCTTCCTTCTTTCTTCTTTCTTTCTTCTGTCTTTCTTCTACCTTTCTTCTTTCTTACTTCTTTCTTACTTCTTTCTTCTTTCTTCTTTCTTTCTTCTTTCTTTCTTTCTTCTTTCTTACTTCTTTCTTACTTCTTTCTTACTTCTTTCTTACTTCTTTCTAACTTCTTTCTTACTTCTTTCTTACTTCTTTCTTACTTCTTTCTTTCTTTCTTCTTTCTTTCTTCTTTCTTTCTTCTTTCTTTCTTCTTTCTTTCTTATTTCTTTCTTCTTTCTTTCTTCTTTCTTTCTTTCTTACTTCTTTCTTACTTCTTTCTTTCTTTCTTCTTTCTTTCTTCTTTCTTTCTTTGGTACTTCTTTCTTCTTTCTTTCTTTCTTCTTTCTTTCTTCATTCTTTCTTCTTTCTTTCTCTTTCTTCTTTCTTTCTTTCTTCTTTCTTTCTTCTTTCTTTCTTCTATCTTTCTTTCTTCTTTATTTCTTCTTTCCTTCTTCTTTCTTTCTTCTTTCTTTCTTTCTTCTTTCTTCTTTCTTTCTTACTTCTTTCTTCTTTCTTTCTTTATTCTTTCTTACTTCTTCCTTGCTTCTTTCTTACTTCTTACGTCTTTCTTACTTCTTTCGTAATTCTTTCTTTCTTCTTTCTTACTTCTTTCTTTCTTACTTCTTTCTTACTTCTTTCGTACTTCTTTCGTACTTCTTTCTTACTTCTTTCTTACTTCTTTCTCTACTTCTTTCTTACTTCTTTCTTACTTCTTTCTTACTTCTTTCTTACTTCTTTCTTACTTCTTTCTTTCTTCTTTCTTACTTCTTTCTTTCTTCTTTCTTACTTCTTTCTTTCTTCTTTCTTACTTCTTTCTTACTTCTTTCTTACTTCTTTCTTACTTCTTTCATACTTCTTTCTTACTTCTTTCGTACTTCATTCTTACTTCTTTCTTACTTCTTTCTCTACCTCTTTCTTCTTTCTTTCTTACTTCTTTCTTACTTCTTTCTTACTTCTTTCTTTCTTCTTTCTTTCTTCTTTCTTTCTTTCTTCTTTCTTTCTTCTTTCTTTCTTCTTCCTTTCTTCTTTCTTTCTTTCTTTCTTCTTTCTTTTTTTTTTTACTTTCTTTCTTCTTTCTTTCTTCTTTCTTCTTTATTTTTTCTTTCTTCTTTCTTTCTTCATTCTTTCTTTGTTCTTTCTTTCTTTCTTTCTTTCTTCTACCTTTCTTCTTTCTTCTTTTTTTCTTCTCTCTTTCTTTCTTCTTTCTTTATTCTTTCTTTCTTCTTTCTTTCTTCTTTCTTACTTCTTTCTTACTTCTTTCTTTCTTCTTTCTTTCTTACTTCTTTCTTACTTCTTTCTTACTTCTTTCTAACTTCTTTCTTTCTTCTTTCTTTCTTCTTTCTTTCTTCTTTGTTTCTTACTTCTTTCTTCTTTCTTTCTTTTTTTCTTTCTTACTTCTTTCTTTCTTCTTTCTTACTTCTTTCTTACTTCTTTCTTACTTCTTTCTTCTTTATTTCTTACTTCTTTCTTACTTCTTTCTTACTTCTTTCTTAATTCTTTCTTACTTCTTTCTTACTTGTTTCTAACATCTTTCTTTCTTCTTTCTTCCTTCTTTCTTTCTTCTTTCTTTCTTTCTTTCTTCTTTCTTTCTTTTTTCTACTTTCTTTCTTCTTTCTTTCTTCTTTCTTCTTTATTCTTTCTTTCTTCTTTCTTCTTTCTTTCTTCGTTCTTTCTTTCTTTCTTTCTTCTTTCTTTCTTTCTTCTTTCTTCTTTCTTTCTTCTCTATTTCTTCTTTCTTTCTTCTTTCTTTCTTCTTTCTTTCTTTGTTCTTTCTTTCTTTCTTTCTTCTTTATTCTTTCTTTCTTCTTTTTTCTTTCTTTCTTCTCTCTTTCTTCTTTCTTTCTTCTTTCTTTCTTCTTTCTTTCTTCTTTCTTTCTTCTATCTTTCTTCTTTCTTACTTCTTTCTTACTTCTTTCTTCTTTCTTCTTTCTTTCTTCTTTCTTTCTTCTTTCTTTCTTACTTCTTTCTTACTTCTTTCTTACTTCTTTCTTACTTCTTTCTAACTTCTTTCTTACTTCTTTCTTACTTCTTTCTTTCTTTCTTCTTTCTTTCTTCTTTCTTTCTTCTTTCTTTCTTCTTTCTTTCTTATTTCTTTCTTCTTTCTTTCTTCTTTCTTTCTTTCTTACTTCTTTCTTACTTCTTTCTTTCTTTCTTCTTTCTTTCTTCTTTCTTTCTTTGGTACCTCTTTCTTCTTTCTTTCTTCTATCTTTCTTCATTCTTTCGTCTTTCTTTCTCTTTCTTCTTTCTTTCTTTCTTCTTTCTTTCTTCTTTCTTTCTTCTATCTTTCTTTCTTCTTTCTTTCTTCTTTCCTTCTTCTTTCTTTCTTCTTTCTTTCTTTCTTCTTTCTTCTTTCTTTCTTACTTCTTTCTTCTTTCTTTCTTTATTCTTTCTTACTTCTTCCTTACTTCTTTCTTATTTCTTACTTTCTTACGTCTTTCTTACTTCTTTCTAACCTCTTTCTTTCTTCTTTCTTACTTCTTTCTTCTTTCTTTCTTACTTCTTTCTTACTTCCTTTTTACTTCTTTCTTACTTCTTTCTTTCTTTTTTCTTTCTTCTGTATTTTTTCTTTCTTACTTCTTTCTTACTTCTTTCTTACTTCTTTCTTACTTCTTTCTTACTTCTTTCTTACTTCTTTCTTTCTTCTTTCTTACTTCTTTCTTTCTTACTTCTTTCTTACTTCTTTCTTACTTATTTCTTATTTCTTTCTAACTTCTTTCTTACTTCCTTCTTACTTCTTTCTAACTTCTTTCTTACTTCTTTATTACTTCTTTCTTACTTCTTTCTTACTTCTTTCTTACTTCTTTCTTAATTCTTTCTTACTTCTTTCTTACTTCTTTCATACTTCTTTCTTACTTCTTTCTAAAATCTTTCTTGGTTCTTTCTTACTTCTTTCTTACTTCTTTCTAACTTCTTTCTTTCTTCTTTCTTTCTTCTATCTTTCTCCTTTCTTTCTTACTTCATTCTTACTTCTTTCTTACTTCTTTCTTACTTCTTTCTTACTTCTTTCTTACTTCTTTCTTTCTTCTTTCTTTCTTTCTTCTTTCTTACTTCTTTCTTACTTCTTTCTTACTTCTTTCGTACTTCTTTCGTACTTCTTTCTTACTTCTTTCTTATTTCTTTCTTTCTTCTTTCTTACTTCTTTCGTACTTCTTTCTTACTTCTTTCTTACTTTTTTCTTACTTCTTTCTTTCTTCTTTCTTACTTCTTTCTTACTTCTTTCTTCTTTCTTACTTCTTTCTTACTTCTTTCTTACTTCTTTCTTACTTCTTTCTTACTTCTTTCTTACTTCTTTCTTACTTCTTTCTTACTTCTTTCTCTACTTCATTCTTACTTCTTTCTTACTTCTTTCTCTACTTCTTTCTTCTTTCTTTCTTCTTTCTTTCTTACTTCTTTCTTACTTCTTTCTTACTTCTTTCTTTCTTCTTTCTTTCTTTCTTCTTTCTTTCTTCGTTCTTTCTTTGTTCTTTCTTTCTTTCTTCTACCTTACTTCTTTCTTCTTTTTTCTTCTCTCTTTCTTTCTTCTTTCTTTATTCTTTCTTTCTTATTTCTTTCTTCTTTCTTTCTTCTTTCTTACTTCTTTCTTACTTCTTTCTTACTTCTTTCTTTCTTCTTTCTTCTTTATTTCTTCTTTCTTAGTTCTTTCTAACATCTTTCTTACTTCTTTCTTACTTCTTTCTTACTTCTTTCTTACTTCTTTCTTACTTCTTTCTTACTTCTTTCTTCATTCCTCCTTACTTCTTACTTCTTTCTTTCTTACTTCTTTCTAACTTCTTTCTTACTTCTTTCTTACTTCTTTCTTACTTCTTTCTTACTTCTTTCTTACTTCTTTCTTCTTTCTTTCTTCTTTCTTTCTTTCTTCTTTCTTACTTCTTTCTTCCTTCTTTCTTACTTCTTTCTTATTTCTTTCTTACTTCTTTCTTACTTCTTTCTTTCTTCTTTCTTACTTCTTTCTTTCTTCTTTCTTACTTCTTTCTTACTTCTTTCTTACTTCTTTCTTACTTTTTTCTTTCTTCTTTCTTACTTCTTTTTTACTTATTTCTTTCTTCTCTCTTTCTTCTCTCTTTCTTCTCTCTTTCTTCTTTCTTACTTCTTTCTTTTTTCTTTCTTTCTTCCTTCTTTCTTTCTTCTTTCTTTCTTCTTTCTTTCTTCTTTCTTTGTTCTTTCTTTCTTTCTTTCTTCTTTCTTTCTTCTTTCTTTCTTCTTTCTTTCTTCTTTCTTTCTTCTTTCTTTCTTCTTTGTTTCTTACTTCTTTCTTCTTTCTTTCTTTTTTCTTTCTTACTTCTTTCTTTCTTCTTTCTTACTTCTTTCTTACTACTTTCTTACTTCTTTCTTCTTTATTTCTTACTTCTTTCTTACTTCTTTCTTACTTCTTTCTTAATTCTTTCTTACTTCTTTCTGACTTGTTTCTAACATCTTTCTTTCTTCTTTCTTCCTTCTTTCTTTCTTCTTTCTTTCTTCTTTCTTTCTTTTTTCTACTTTCTTTCTTCTTTCTTTCTTCTTTCTTCTTTATTCTTTCTTTCTTCTTTCTTCTTTCTTTCTTCGTTCTTTCTTTCTTTCTTTCTTCTTTCTTTCTTTCTTCTTTCTTCTTTCTTTCTTCTCTATTTCTTCTTTCTTTCTTCTTTCTTTCTTCTTTCTTTCTTCTTTCTTTCTTTGTTCTTTCTTTCTTTCTTTCTTCTTTCTTTCTTCGTTCTTTCTTTCTTTCTTTCTTCTTTCTTTCTTTCTTCTTTCTTCTTTCTTTCTTCTCTATTTCTTCTTTCTTTCTTCTTTCTTTCTTCTTTCTTTCTTCTTTCTTTCTTTGTTCTTTCTTTCTTTCTTTCTTCTTTATTCTTTCTTTCTTCTTTCTTCTTTCTTTCTTCTCTCTTTCTTCTTTCTTTCTTCTTTCTTTCTTCTTTCTTTCTTCTCTCTTTCTTTCTTCTTTCTTTCTTCTTTCTTTCTTCTTTCTTTCTTCTGTCTTTCTTCTATCTTTCTTCTTTCTTACTTCTTTCTTACTTCTTTCTTCTTTCTTCTTTCTTTCTTCTTTCTTTCTTTCTTCTTTCTTTCTTACATCTTTCTTACTTCTTTCTAACTTCTTTCTTACTTCTTTCTTACTTCTTTCTTACTTCTTTCTTTCTTTCTTCTTTCTTTCTTCTTTCTTTCTTCTTTCTTTCTTCTTTCTTTCTTCTTTCTTTCTTATTTCTTTCTTCTTTCTTTCTTCTTTCTTTCTTTCTTACTTCTTTCTTACTTCTTTCTTTCTTTCTTCTTTCTTTCTTCTTTCTTTCTTTGGTACTTCTTTCTTCTTTCTTTCTTTCTTCTTTCTTTCTTCATTCTTTCTTCTTTCTTTCTCTTTCTTCTTTCTTTCTTTCTTCTTTCTTTCTTCTTTCTTTCTTCTATCTTTCTTTCTTCTTTCTTTCTTCTTTCCTTCTTCTTTCTTTCTTCTTTCTTTCTTTCGTCTTTCTTCTTTCTTTTTTACTTCTTTCTTCTTTCTTTCTTTATTATTTCTTACTTCTTCCTTACTTCTTTCTTACTTCTTACTTTCTTACGTCTTTCTTACTTCTTTCGTACTTCTTTCTTACTTCTTTCTTACTTCTTTCTCTACTTCTTTCTTACTTCTTTCCTACTTCGTTCTTACTTCTTTCTTACTTCTTTCTTACTTCTTTCTTTCTTCTTTCTTACTTCTTTCTTTCTTCTTTCTTCTTTCTTTCTTCTTTCTTACTTCTTTCTTACTTCTTTCTTACTTCTTTCGTACTTCTTTCTTACTTTTTTCTTTCTTCTTTCTTACTTCTTTCTTACTTATTTCTTTCTTCTCTCTTTCTTCTCTCTTTCTTCTCTCTTTCTTCTCTCTTTCTTCTTTCTTTTTTCTTTCTTTCTTCCTTCTTTCTTTCTTCTTTCTTTCTTCTTTCTTTCTTCTTTCTTTGTTCTTTCTTTCTTTCTTTCTTCTTTCTTTCTTCTTTCTTTCTTCTTTCTTTCTTCTTTCTTTCTTCTTTCTTTCTTCTTTGTTTCTTACTTCTTTCTTCTTTCTTTCTTTTTTTCTTTCTTACTTCTTTCTTTCTTCTTTCTTACTTCTTTCTTACTTCTTTCTTACTTCTTTCTTCTTTATTTCTTACTTCTTTCTTACTTCTTTCTTACTTCTTTCTTACTTCTTTCTTAATTCTTTCTTACTTCTTTCTGACTTGTTTCTAACATCTTTCTTCCTTCTTTCTTCCTTCTTTCTTTCTTCTTTCTTTCTTCTTTCTTTCTTTTTTCTACTTTCTTTCTTCTTTCTTTCTTCTTTCTTCTTTATTCTTTCTTTCTTCTTTCTTCTTTCATTCTTCGTTCTTTCTTTCTTTCTTTCTTCTTTCTTTCTTTCTTCTTTCTTCTTTCTTTCTTCTCTATTTCTTCTTTCTTTCTTCTTTCTTTCTTCTTTCTTTCTTCTTTCTTTCTTTGTTCTTTCTTTCTTTCTTTCTTCTTTCTTTCTTCGTTCTTTCTTTCTTTCTTTCTTCTTTCTTTCTTTCTTCTTTCTTCTTTCTTTCTTCTCTATTTCTTCTTTCTTTCTTCTTTCTTTCTTCTTTCTTTCTTCTTTCTTTCTTTGTTCTTTCATTCTTTCTTTCTTCTTTATTCTTTCTTTCTTCTTTCTTCTTTCTTTCTTCTCTCTTTCTTCTTTCTTTCTTCTTTCTTTCTTCTTTCTTTCTTCTCTCTTTCTTTCTTCTTTCTTTCTTCTTTCTTTCTTCTTTCTTTCTTCTGTCTTTCTTCTATCTTTCTTCTTTCTTACTTCTTTCTTACTTCTTTCTTCTTTCTTCTTTCTTTCTTCTTTCTTTCTTTCTTCTTTCTTTCTTACATCTTTCTTACTTCTTTCTTACTTCTTTCTTACTTCTTTCTAACTTCTTTCTTACTTCTTTCTTACTTCTTTCTTACTTCTTTCTTTCTTTCTTCTTTCTTTCTTCTTTCTTTCTTCTTTCTTTCTTCTTTCTTTCTTCTTTCTTTCTTATTTCTTTCTTCTTTCTTTCTTCTTTCTTTCTTTCTTACTTCTTTCTTACTTCTTTCTTTCTTTCTTCTTTCTTTCTTCTTTCTTTCTTTGGTACTTCTTTCTTCTTTCTTTCTTTCTTCTTTCTTTCTTCATTCTTTCTTCTTTCTTTCTCTTTCTTCTTTCTTTCTTTCTTCTTTCTTTCTTCTTTCTTTCTTCTATCTTTCTTTCTTCTTTCTTTCTTCTTTCCTTCTTCTTTCTTTCTTCTTTCTTTCTTTCGTCTTTCTTCTTTCTTTTTTACTTCTTTCTTCTTTCTTTCTTTATTATTTCTTACTTCTTCCTTACTTCTTTCTTACTTCTTACTTTCTTACGTCTTTCTTACTTCTTTCGTACTTCTTTCTTACTTCTTTCTTACTTCTTTCTCTACTTCTTTCTTACTTCTTTCTTACTTCGTTCTTACTTCTTTCTTACTTCTTTCTTACTTCTTTCTTTCTTCTTTCTTACTTCTTTCTTTCTTCTTTCTTACTTCTTTCTTTCTTCTTTCTTACTTCTTTCTTACTTCTTTCTTACTTCTTTCGTACTTCTTTCTTACTTTTTTCTTTCTTCTTTCTTACTTCTTTCTTACTTATTTCTTTCTTCTCTCTTTCTTCTCTCTTTCTTCTCTCTTTCTTCTCTCTTTCTTCTTTCTTTTTTCTTTCTTTCTTCCTTCTTTCTTTCTTCTTTCTTTCTTCTTTCTTTCTTCTTTCTTTGTTCTTTCTTTCTTTCTTTCTTCTTTCTTTCTTCTTTCTTTCTTCTTTCTTTCTTCTTTCTTTCTTCTTTCTTTCTTCTTTGTTTCTTACTTCTTTCTTCTTTCTTTCTTTTTTTCTTTCTTACTTCTTTCTTTCTTCTTTCTTACTTCTTTCTTACTACTTTCTTACTTCTTTCTTCTTTATTTCTTACTTCTTTCTTACTTCTTTCTTACTTCTTTCTTACTTCTTTCTTAATTCTTTCTTACTTCTTTCTGACTTGTTTCTAACATCTTTCTTTCTTCTTTCTTCCTTCTTTCTTTCTTCTTTCTTTCTTCTTTCTTTCTTTTTTCTACTTTCTTTCTTCTTTCTTTCTTCTTTCTTCTTTATTCTTTCTTTCTTCTTTCTTCTTTCTTTCTTCGTTCTTTCTTTCTTTCTTTCTTCTTTCTTTCTTTCTTCTTTCTTCTTTCTTTCTTCTCTATTTCTTCTTTCTTTCTTCTTTCTTTCTTCTTTCTTTCTTCTTTCTTTCTTTGTTCTTTCTTTCTTTCTTTCTTCTTTCTTTCTTCGTTCTTTCTTTCTTTCTTTCTTCTTTCTTTCTTTCTTCTTTCTTCTTTCTTTCTTCTCTATTTCTTCTTTCTTTCTTCTTTCTTTCTTCTTTCTTTCTTTGTTCTTTCTTTCTTTCTTTCTTCTTTATTCTTTCTTTCTTCTTTCTTCTTTCTTTCTTCTCTCTTTCTTCTTTCTTTCTTCTTTCTTTCTTCTTTCTTTCTTCTCTCTTTCTTTCTTCTTTCTTTCTTCTTTCTTTCTTCTTTCTTTCTTCTGTCTTTCTTCTATCTTTCTTCTTTCTTACTTCTTTCTTACTTCTTTCTTCTTTCTTCTTTCTTTCTTCTTTCTTTCTTTCTTCTTTCTTTCTTACATCTTTCTTACTTCTTTCTTACTTCTTTCTTACTTCTTCCTAACTTCTTTCTTACTTCTTTCTTACTTCTTTCTTACTTCTTTCTTTCTTTCTTCTTTCTTTCTTCTTTCTTTCTTCTTTCTTTCTTCTTTCTTTCTTCTTTCTTTCTTATTTCTTTCTTCTTTCTTTCTTCTTTCTTTCTTTCTTACTTCTTTCTTACTTCTTTCTTTCTTTCTTCTTTCTTTCTTCTTTCTTTCTTTGGTACTTCTTTCTTCTTTCTTTCTTTCTTCTTTCTTTCTTCATTCTTTCTTCTTTCTTTCTCTTTCTTCTTTCTTTCTTTCTTCTTTCTTTCTTCTTTCTTTCTTCTATCTTTCTTTCTTCTTTCTTTCTTCTTTCCTTCTTCTTTCTTTCTTCTTTCTTTCTTTCGTCTTTCTTCTTTCTTTTTTACTTCTTTCTTCTTTCTTTCTTTATTATTTCTTACTTCTTCCTTACTTCTTTCTTACTTCTTACTTTCTTACGTCTTTCTTACTTCTTTCGTACTTCTTTCTTACTTCTTTCTTACTTCTTTCTTACTTCTTTCTTTCTTCTTTCTTACTTCTTTCTTTCTTCTTTCTTACTTCTTTCTTTCTTCTTTCTTACTTCTTTCTTACTTCTTTCTTACTTCTTTCGTACTTCTTTCTTACTTTTTTCTTTCTTCTTTCTTACTTCTTTCTTACTTATTTCTTTCTTCTCTCTTTCTTCTCTCTTTCTTCTCTCTTTCTTCTCTCTTTCTTCTTTCTTTTTTCTTTCTTTCTTCCTTCTTTCTTTCTTCTTTCTTTCTTCTTTCTTTCTTCTTTCTTTGTTCTTTCTTTCTTCCTTCTTTCTTTCTTCTTTCTTTCTTCTTTCTTTCTTCTTTCTTTCTTCTTTCTTTCTTCTTTGTTTCTTACTTCTTTCTTCTTTCTTTCTTTTTTTCTTTCTTACTTCTTTCTTTCTTCTTTCTTACTTCTTTCTTACTTCTTTCTTACTTCTTTCTTCTTTATTTCTTACTTCTTTCTTCTTCTTTCTTACTTCTTTCTTACTTCTTTCTTAATTCTTTCTTACTTCTTTCTGACTTGTTTCTAACATCTTTCTTTCTTCTTTCTTCCTTCTTTCTTTCTTCTTTCTTTCTTCTTTCGTTCTTTTTTCTACTTTCTTTCTTCTTTCTTCTTCTTTCTTCTTATTCTTTCTTTCTTCTTTCTTCTTTCATTCTTCGTTCTTTCTTTCTTTCTTTCTTCTTTCTTCTTTCTTCTTTCTTCTTTCTTTCTTCTCTATTTCTTCTTTCTTTCTTCTTTCTTTCTTCTTTCTTTCTTCTTTCTTCTTGTTCTTTCTTTCTTTCTTTCTTCTTTCTTTCTTCGTTCTTTCTTTCTTTCTTTCTTCTTTCTTTCTATCTTCTTTCTTCTTTCTTTCTTCTCTATTTCTTCTTTCTTTCTTCTTTCTTTCTTCTTTCTTTCTTCTTTCTTTCTTTGTTCTTTCATTCTTTCTTTCTTCTTTATTCTTTCTTTCTTCTTTCTTCTTTCTTTCTTCTCTCTTTCTTCTTTCTTTCTTCTTTCTTTCTTCTTTCTTTCTTCTCTCTTTCTTTCTTCTTTCTTTCTTCTTTCTTTCTTCTTTCTTTCTTCTGTCTTTCTTCTATCTTTCTTCTTTCTTACTTCTTTCTTACTTCTTTCTTCTTTCTTCTTTCTTTCTTCTTTCTTTCTTTCTTCTTTCTTTCTTACATCTTTCTTACTACTTTCTTACTTCTTTCTTACTTCTTTCTAACTTCTTTCTTACTTCTTTCTTACTTCTTTCTTACTTCTTTCTTCTTTCTTCTTTCTTCTTTCTTTCTTCTTTCTTTCTTATTTCTTTCTTCTTTCTTTCTTCTTTCTTTCTTCTTTCTTTCTTTCTTACTTCTTTCTTACTTCTTTCTTTCTTTCTTCTTTCTTTCTTCTTTCTTTCTTTGGTACTTCTTTCTTCTTTCTTTCTTTCTTCTTTCTTTCTTCATTCTTTCTTCTTTCTTTCTCTTTCTTTTTTCTTTCTTTCTTCTTTCTTTCTTCTTTCTTTCTTCTATCTTCTTCTTCTTTCTTTCTTCTTTCCTTCTTCTTTCTTTCTTCTTTCTTTCTTTCGTCTTTCTTCTTTCTTTTTTACTTCTTTCTTCTTTCTTTCTTATTATTTCTTACTTCTTCCTTACTTCTTTCTTACTTCTTACTTTCTTACGTCTTTCTTACTTCTTTCGTACTTCTTTCTTACTTCTTTCTTACTTCTTTCTCTACTTCTTTCTTACTTCTTTCTTACTTCGTTCTTACTTCTTTCTTACTTCTTTCTTACTTCTTTCTTTCTTCTTTCTTACTTCTTTCTTTCTTCTTTCTTACTTCTTTCTTTCTTCTTTCTTACTTCTTTCTTACTTCTTTCTTACTTCTTTCGTACTTCTTTCTTACTTCTTTCGTACTTCATTCTTACTTCTTTCTTACTTCTTTCTCTACCTCTTTCTACTTTCTTTCTTACTTCTTTCTTACTTATTTCTTACTTCTTTCTTTCTTCTTTCTTTCTTCTTTCTTTCTTTCTTCTTTCTCTCTTCTTTCTTTCTTCTTTCTTTCTTTCTTTCTTCTTTCTTTCTTTTTTTCTACTTTCTTTCTTCTTCTTTCTTCTTTCTTCTTTATTTTTTCTTTCTTCTTTCTTCTTCTTCTTTATTCATTCTTTCTTTGTTCTTTCTTTCTTTCTTTCTTTCTTCTACCTTTCTTCTTTCTTCTTTTTATTCTTCTCTCTTTCTTTCTTCTTTCTTTCTTCTTTCTTTCTTCTTTCTTTCTTACTTCTTTCTTCTTTCTTAAACTTCTTTCTTTCTTACTTCTTTCGTACTTCTTTCGTACTTCTTACTTCTTTCTTACTTCTGTCTTACTTCTTTCTTCTTTCTTTCTTACTTCTTTCTTACTTCTTTCTTTCTTCTTTCTTACTTCTTTCTTTCTTCTTTCTTTCTTCTTTCTTTTTCTTATTTCTTTTTTCTTTCTTCTTCTTTCTTTCTTCTTTCTTTCTTCTTTCTTTCTAATTTCTTCTTTCTTTCTTCTTTCTTTCTTCTCTCTCTCTTCTTTCTTTCTTCTTTCTTTCTTCTCTCTTTCTTTCTTCTTTCTTTCTTCTTTCTTTCTTCTTTCTCTCTCTTTCTTCTTTCTTTCTTTCTTCTTTCTTTCTTCTTTCTTTCTTCTTTCTTTCTTCTTTCTTTCTTCTTTCTTTCTTCTTTCTTTCTTTCTTCTTCTTTACTTCTTTCTACTTTCTTTCTTCTTTCTTTCTTTCTTCTTTCTTTCTTCTTTCTTTCTTCTCTCTTTCTTCTTTCTTTCTTCTTTCTTTCTTCTTTCTTTCTTCTTTCTTTCTTCTTTCTTCTTTCTTTCTTCTTTCTTTCTTCTTCTTTCTTCTTCTTTCTTACTTATTTCTTCTTTCTTTCTTTCTTCTTTCTTACTTCTTTCTTACTTCTTTCTTACTTCTTTCTTTCTTACTTCTTTCTTACTTCTTTCGTACTTCTTTCTTACTTCTTTCTTACTTCTTTCTTTCTTACTTCTTTCTTAATTCTTTCGTACTTCTTTCTTACTTCTTTCTTACTTCTTTCTTACTTCTTTCTTACTTCTTTCTCTACTTCTTTCTTCTTTCTTTCTTACTTCTTTCTTACATCTTTCTTACTTCTTTCTTACTTCTTTCTTTCTTCTTTCTATCTTCTTTCTTACTTCTTTCTTACTTCTTTCTTACTTCTTTCTTACTTCTTTCTCTACTTCTTCCTTCTTTCTTTCTTACTTCTTTCTTACTTCTTTCTTCCTTCTTTCTTTCTTCTTTCCTTCTTGTTTCTTTCTTTCTTCTTTCTTTCTTTTTTCTACATTCTTTCTTCTTTATTTCTTCTTTCTTCTTTATTCTTTCTTTCTTTTTTCTTTCTTTCTTCGTTCTTTCTTTGATCTTTCTTCTTTCTTTCTTCTACCTTTCTTCTTTCTTCTTTTTTTCTTCTCTCTGTCTTTCTTCATTCTTTATTCTTTCTTTCTTCTTTCTTTCTTCTTTCTTATTTCTTACTTCTTTCTTCTTTCTTCTTTCTTCTTTCTTTCTTCTTTCTTTCTTCTTTCTTTCTTACTTCTTTCTTACTCTTTCTACTTCTTTCTAACTTCTTTCTTACTTCTTTCTTACTTCTTTCTAACTTCTTTCTTACTTCTTTCTTACTTCTTTCTTACTTCTATCTTTTTTCTTTCTCACTTCTTTCTTGCTTCTTTCTTACTTCTTCTTACTTCTTTCTTCTTTCTTTCTTACTTCTTTCTTACTTCTTTCTTACTTTTTTCTTCTTCTTTCTTACTTCTTTCTTTCTTTCTTCCTTCTTTCTTCTTTCTTTCTTCTTTCTTTCTTCTTTCTTTCTTCTTTCTTTCTTTCTTCTTTCTTCTTTCTTCTTCTTTCTTTCTTCTTTCTTTCTTCTTTCTTTTTCTTTCTTTCTTCATTCTTTCTTTCTTTCTTCTTTCTTTCTTTCTACTTTCTTTCTTCTTTCTTTCTTCTCTCTTTCTTTCTTCTTTCTTTCTTCTTTCTTTCTTCTCTCTTTCTTTCTTCTTTCTTTCTTCTTTCTTTCTTCTTTCTTTCTTTCTTCTTTCTTCTTTCTTTCTTACTTCTTTCTTCTTTCTTTCTTTCTTCTTTCTTACTTCTTTCTATACGTCTTTCTTTCTTCTTTCTTTCTTACTTCATTGTTCTTTCTTTCTTTCTTCTTTCTTCCTTCTTTCTTTCTTCTTTCCTTCTTGTTTCTTTCTTTCTTCTTTCTTTCTTTTTTTCTACATTCTTTCTTCTTTATTTCTTCTTTCTTCTTTATTCTTTCTTTCTTTCTTCTTTCTTTCTTCGTTCTTTCTTTGATCTTTCTTTCTTTCTTTCTTCTACCTTTCTTCTTTCTTCTTTTTTTCTTCTCTCTGTCTTTCTTCATTCTTTATTCTTTCTTTCTTCTTTCTTTCTTCTTTCTTATTTCTTACTTCTTTCTTCTTTCTTCTTTCTTCTTTCTTCTTTCTTTCTTCTTTCTTTCTTCTTTCTTTCTTACTTCTTTCTTACTTCTTTCTTACTTCTTTCTAACTTCTTTCTTACTTCTTTCTTACTTCTTTCTTACTTCTATCTTTTTTTCTTTCTCACTTCTTTCTTGCTTCTTTCTTACTTCTTTCTTACTTCTTTCTTACTTCTTTCTTACTTCTTTCTTTCTTCTTTCTTACTTCTTTCTTACTTCTTTCTTACTTCTTTCTTTCTTCTTTCTTTCTTCTTTCTTTCTTCTTTCTTTCTTTCTTCTTTCTTCTTTCTTTCTTACTTCTTTCTTCTTTCTTTCTTTCTTTCTTCTTTCTTACTTCTTTCTATACGTCTTTCTTTCTTCTTTCTTTCTTACTTCTTTGTTCTTTCTTTCTTACTTCTTTCTTACTTCTTTCTTACTTCTTTCTTACTTCTTTCTTACTTCTTTCGTACTTCTTTCTTACTTCTTTCTTACTTCTTTCTTCTTTCTTTTTTACTTCTTTCTTACTTCTTTCTTTCTTCTTTCTTACTTCTTTCTTACTTCTTTCTTACTTCTTTCTTTCTTCTTTCTTTCTTCTTTCTTACTCCTTTCTTACTTCTTTCTTACTACTTTCTTGCTTCTTTCTTCATTCCTCCTTACTTCTTACTTCTTTCTTTCTTACTTCTTTCTTAATTCTTTCTAACTTCTTTCTTACTTCTTTCTTACTTCTTTCTTTCTTCTTTCTAACTTCTTTCTTTCTTCTTTCTTTCTTCTTCCTTTCTTCTTTGTTTCTTACTTCTTTCTTCTTTCTTTCTTACTTCTTTCTTACTTCTTTCTTACTTCTTTCTTACTTCTTTCTTACTTCTTTCTTTTTTCTTTCTTATTTCTTTCTTACTTCTTTCTTACTTCTTTCTTTCTTTCTTCTTTCTTACTTCTTTCTTTCTTTCTTCTTTCTTTCTTCTTTCTTTCTTCTTTCTTTCTTTCTTCTTTCTTTCTTCTTCCTTTCTTCTTTCTTTCTTTCTTCTTTCTTTCTTCCTTCTTTCTTTCTTCTTTCTTCTTTCTTTCTTACTTCTTTCTTCTTTCTTTCTTTCTTCTTTCTTTCTTCTTTCTTTTCTTTCTTTCTTCATTCTTTCTTTCTTTCTTCTTTCTTTCTTCTCTCTTTCTTTCTTCTTTCTTTCTTCTTTCTTTCTTCTTTCTTTCTTCTTTCTTTCTTTCTTCTTTCTTCTTTCTTTCTTACTTCTTTCTTCTTTCTTTCTTTCTTCTTTCTTCTTTCTTACGTCTTTCTTTCTTCTTTCTTTCTTACTTCTTTCTTCTTTCTTTCTTACTTCTTTCTTACTTCTTTCTTACTTCTTTCTTTCTTACTTCTTTCTTACTTCTTTCGTACTTCTTTCTTACTTCTTTCTTACTTCTTTCTTCTTTCTTTCTTACTTTTTCTTACTTCTTTCTTTCTTCTTTCTTACTTCTTTCTTACTTCTTTCTTACTTCTTTCTTACTTCTTTCTTACTTATTTCTTTCTTCTCTCTTTCTTCTCTCTTTCTTCTTTCTTTCTTCTTTCTTTCTTCTTTCTTTCTTCCTTCTTTCTTTCTTCTTTCTTTCTTCTTTCTTTTTTCTTTTTTTCTTTTTTCTTTCTTCTTTCTTTCTTCTCTCTTTCTTTCTTCTTTCTTTCTTCTTTCTTTCTTCTTTCTTTCTTCTTTCTTTCTTTCTTCTTTCTTCTTTCTTTCTTACCTCTTTCTTCTTTCTTTCTTTCTTCTTTCTTTCTTCTTTCTTTCTTACTTCTTTCTTACTTTTTTCTTTCTTTCTTCTTTCTTACTTCTTTCTTTCTTTCTTCTTTCTTTCTTCTTTCTTTCTTCTTACTTTCTTCTTTCTTTCTTTCTTCTTTCTTCTTTCTTTCTTACCTCTTTCTTCTTTCTTTCTTTCTTCTTTCTTTCTTCTTTCTTTTTCTTTCTTTCTTCATTCTTTCTTTCTTTCTTCTTTCTTTCTTTCTACTTTCTTTCTTCTTTCTTTCTTCTCTCTTTCTTTCTTCTTTCTTTCTTCTTTCTTCTTTCTTCTTTCTTTCTTCTTTCTTTCTTCTTTCTTTCTTAGTTCTTTCTTACTTCTTTCTTACTTCTTTCTAACTTCTTTCTTACTTCTTTCTTACTTCTTTCTTACTTCTTTCTTACTTCTTTCTTACTTCTTTCTTTCTTCTTTCTTACTTCTTTCTTTCTTCTTTCTTACTTCTTTCTTAATTCTTTCTTACTTCTTTCTTACTTCTTTCTTCTTTCTTTCTTACTTCTTTCTTACTTCTTTCTTACTTCTTTCTTACTTCTTTCTTACTTCTTTCTTACTTCTTTCTTCATTCCTCCTTACTTCTTACTTCTTTCTTTCTTACTTCTTTCTAAATTCTTTCTAACTTCTTTCTTACTTCTTTCTTACTTCTAACTTCTTTCTTTCTTCGTTCTTTCTTCTTTCTTTCTTCTTTGTTTCTTACTTCTTTCTTCTTTCTTTCTTAATTCTTTCTTACTTCTTTCTTACTTCTTTATTACTTCTATCTTTTTTTCTTTCTCACTTCTTTCTTGCTTCTTTCTTACTTCTTTCTTACTTCTTTCTTCTTTCTTTCTTACTTCTTTCTTACTTCTTTCTTACTTTTTTCTTTCTTTCTTCTTTCTTACTTCTTTCTTTCTTTCTTCCTTCTTTCTTCTTTCTTTCTTCTTTCTTTCTTCTTTCTTTCTTCTTTCTTTCTTCTTTCTTTCTTCTTTCTTCTTTCTTTCTTACTTCTTTCTTCTTTCTTTCTTTCTTCTTTCTTTCTTCTTTCTTTTTCTTTCTTTCTTCATTCTTTCTTTCTTTCTTCTTTCTTTCTTTCTACTTTCTTTCTTCTTTCTTTCTTCTCTCTTTCTTTCTTCTTTCTTTCTTCTTTCTTTCTTCTCTCTTTCTTTCTTCTTTCTTTCTTCTTTCTTTCTTCTTTCTTTCTTTCTTCTTTCTTCTTTCTTTCTTACTTCTTTCTTCTTTCTTTCTTTCTTCTTTCTTACTTCTTTCTATACGTCTTTCTTTCTTCTTTCTTTCTTACTTCTTTGTTCTTTCTTTCTTACTTCTTTCTTACTTCTTTCTTACTTCTTTCTTACTTCTTTCTTACTTCTTTCGTACTTCTTTCTTACTTCTTTCTTACTTCTTTCTTCTTTCTTTCTTACTTCTTTCTTACTTCTTTCTTTCTTCTTTCTTACTTCTTTCTTACTTATTTCTTACTTCTTTCTTTCTTCTTTCTTTCTTCTTTCTTACTCCTTTCTTACTTCTTTCTTACTACTTTCTTGCTTCTTTCTTACTTCTTTCTTACTTCTTTCTTCTTTCTTACTTCTTTCTTACTTCTTTCTTACTTCTTTCTTACTTCTTTCTTACTTCTTTCTTACTTCTTTCTTCATTCCTCCTTACTTCTTACTTCTTTCTTTCTTACTTCTTTCTTAATTCTTTCTAACTTCTTTCTTACTTCTTTCTTACTTCTTTCTTACTTCTTTCTAACTTCTTTCTTTCTTCTTTCTTTCTTCTTCCTTTCTTCTTTGTTTCTTACTTCTTTCTTCTTTCTTTCTTACTTCTTTCTTACTTCTTTCTTACTTCTTTCTTACTTCTTTCTTACTTCTTTCTTACTTCTTTCTTTTTTCTTTCTTATTTCTTTCTTACTTCTTTCTTACTTCTTTCTTTCTTTCTTCTTTCTTACTTCTTTCTTTCTTTCTTCTTTCTTTCTTCTTTCTTTCTTCTTTCTTTCTTCTTTCTTTCTTCCTTCTTTCTTTCTTCTTTCTTCTTTCTTTCTTACTTCTTTCTTCTTTCTTTCTTTCCTCTTTCTTTCTTCTTTCTTTTTCTTTCTTTCTTCATTCTTTCTTTCTTTCTTCTTTCTTTCTTCTCTCTTTCTTTCTTCTTTCTTTCTTCTTTCTTTCTTCTTTCTTTCTTCTTTCTTTCTTTTTTCTACTTTCTTTCTTCTTTCTTTCTTCTTTCTTCTTTATTCTTTCTTTCTTCTTTCTTCTTTCATTCTTCGTTCTTTCTTTCTTTCTTTCTTCTTTCTTTCTTTCTTCTTTCTTCTTTCTTTCTTCTCTATTTCTTCTTTCTTTCTTCTTTCTTTCTTCTTTCTTTCTTCTTTCTTTCTTTGTTCTTTCTTTCTTTCTTTCTTCTTTCTTTCTTCGTTCTTTCTTTCTTTCTTTCTTCTTTCTTTCTTTCTTCTTTCTTCTTTCTTTCTTCTCTATTTCTTCTTTCTTTCTTCTTTCTTTCTTCTTTCTTTCTTCTTTCTTTCTTTGTTCTTTCATTCTTTCTTTCTTCTTTATTCTTTCTTTCTTCTTTCTTCTTTCTTTCTTCTCTCTTTCTTCTTTCTTTCTTCTTTCTTTCTTCTTTCTTTCTTCTCTCTTTCTTTCTTCTTTCTTTCTTCTTTCTTTCTTCTTTCTTTCTTCTGTCTTTCTTCTATCTTTCTTCTTTCTTACTTCTTTCTTACTTCTTTCTTCTTTCTTCTTTCTTTCTTCTTTCTTTCTTTCTTCTTTCTTTCTTACATCTTTCTTACTTCTTTCTTACTTCTTTCTTACTTCTTTCTAACTTCTTTCTTACTTCTTTCTTACTTCTTTCTTACTTCTTTCTTTCTTTCTTCTTTCTTTCTTCTTTCTTTCTTCTTTCTTTCTTCTTTCTTTCTTCTTTCTTTCTTATTTCTTTCTTCTTTCTTTCTTCTTTCTTTCTTTCTTACTTCTTTCTTACTTCTTTCTTTCTTTCTTCTTTCTTTCTTCTTTCTTTCTTTGGTACTTCTTTCTTCTTTCTTTCTTTCTTCTTTCTTTCTTCATTCTTTCTTCTTTCTTTCTCTTTCTTCTTTCTTTCTTTCTTCTTTCTTTCTTCTTTCTTTCTTCTATCTTTCTTTCTTCTTTCTTTCTTCTTTCCTTCTTCTTTCTTTCTTCTTTCTTTCTTTCGTCTTTCTTCTTTCTTTTTTACTTCTTTCTTCTTTCTTTCTTTATTATTTCTTACTTCTTCCTTACTTCTTTCTTACTTCTTACTTTCTTACGTCTTTCTTACTTCTTTCGTACTTCTTTCTTACTTCTTTCTTACTTCTTTCTCTACTTCTTTCTTACTTCTTTCTTACTTCGTTCTTACTTCTTTCTTACTTCTTTCTTACTTCTTTCTTTCTTCTTTCTTACTTCTTTCTTTCTTCTTTCTTACTTCTTTCTTTCTTCTTTCTTACTTCTTTCTTACTTCTTTCTTACTTCTTTCGTACTTCTTTCTTACTTTTTTCTTTCTTCTTTCTTACTTCTTTCTTACTTATTTCTTTCTTCTCTCTTTCTTCTCTCTTTCTTCTCTCTTTCTTCTCTCTTTCTTCTTTCTTTTTTCTTTCTTTCTTCCTTCTTTCTTTCTTCTTTCTTTCTTCTTTCTTTCTTCTTTCTTTGTTCTTTCTTTCTTTCTTTCTTCTTTCTTTCTTCTTTCTTTCTTCTTTCTTTCTTCTTTCTTTCTTCTTTCTTTCTTCTTTGTTTCTTACTTCTTTCTTCTTTCTTTCTTTTTTCTTTCTTACTTCTTTCTTTCTTCTTTCTTACTTCTTTCTTACTACTTTCTTACTTCTTTCTTCTTTATTTCTTACTTCTTTCTTACTTCTTTCTTACTTCTTTCTTACTTCTTTCTTAATTCTTTCTTACTTCTTTCTGACTTGTTTCTAACATCTTTCTTTCTTCTTTCTTCCTTCTTTCTTTCTTCTTTCTTTCTTCTTTCTTTCTTTTTTCTACTTTCTTTCTTCTTTCTTTCTTCTTTCTTCTTTATTCTTTCTTTCTTCTTTCTTCTTTCTTTCTTCGTTCTTTCTTTCTTTCTTTCTTCTTTCTTTCTTTCTTCTTTCTTCTTTCTTTCTTCTCTATTTCTTCTTTCTTTCTTCTTTCTTTCTTCTTTCTTTCTTCTTTCTTTCTTTGTTCTTTCTTTCTTTCTTTCTTCTTTCTTTCTTCGTTCTTTCTTTCTTTCTTTCTTCTTTCTTTCTTTCTTCTTTCTTCTTTCTTTCTTCTCTATTTCTTCTTTCTTTCTTCTTTCTTTCTTCTTTCTTTCTTTGTTCTTTCTTTCTTTCTTTCTTCTTTATTCTTTCTTTCTTCTTTCTTCTTTCTTTCTTCTCTCTTTCTTCTTTCTTTCTTCTTTCTTTCTTCTTTCTTTCTTCTCTCTTTCTTTCTTCTTTCTTTCTTCTTTCTTTCTTCTTTCTTTCTTCTGTCTTTCTTCTATCTTTCTTCTTTCTTACTTCTTTCTTACTTCTTTCTTCTTTCTTCTTTCTTTCTTCTTTCTTTCTTTCTTCTTTCTTTCTTACATCTTTCTTACTTCTTTCTTACTTCTTTCTTACTTCTTCCTAACTTCTTTCTTACTTCTTTCTTACTTCTTTCTTACTTCTTTCTTTCTTTCTTCTTTCTTTCTTCTTTCTTTCTTCTTTCTTTCTTCTTTCTTTCTTCTTTCTTTCTTATTTCTTTCTTCTTTCTTTCTTCTTTCTTTCTTTCTTACTTCTTTCTTACTTCTTTCTTTCTTTCTTCTTTCTTTCTTCTTTCTTTCTTTGGTACTTCTTTCTTCTTTCTTTCTTTCTTCTTTCTCTCTTCTTTCTTTCTTCTTTCTTTCTTTCTTTCTTCTTTCTTTCTTTTTTTCTACTTTCTTTCTTCTTTCTTTCTTCTTTCTTCTTTATTTTTTCTTTCTTCTTTCTTCTTTCTTTCTTCATTCTTTCTTTGTTCTTTCTTTCTTTCTTTCTTTCTTCTACCTTTCTTCTTTCTTCTTTTTATTCTTCTCTCTTTCTTTCTTCTTTCTTTCTTCTTTCTTTCTTCTTTCTTTCTTACTTCTTTCTTCTTTCTTACTTCTTTCTTTCTTACTTCTTTCGTACTTCTTTCGTACTTCTTACTTCTTTCTTACTTCTGTCTTACTTCTTTCTTCTTTCTTTCTTACTTCTTTCTTACTTCTTTCTTTCTTCTTTCTTACTTCTTTCTTTCTTCTTTCTTTCTTCTTTCTTTTTTCTTTATTTCTTTTTTCTTTCTTCTTTCTTTCTTTCTTCTTTCTTTCTTCTTTCTTTCTAATTTCTTCTTTCTTTCTTCTTTCTTTCTTCTCTCTCTCTTCTTTCTTTCTTCTTTCTTTCTTCTCTCTTTCTTTCTTCTTTCTTTCTTCTTTCTTTCTTCTTTCTCTCTCTTTCTTCTTTCTTTCTTTCTTCTTTCTTTCTTCTTTCTTTCTTCTTTCTTTCTTCTTTCTTTCTTCTTTCTTTCTTCTTTCTTTCTTTCTTTCTTCTTTACTTCTTTCTACTTTCTTTCTTCTTTCTTTCTTTCTTCTTTCTTTCTTCTTTCTTTCTTCTCTCTTTCTTCTTTCTTTCTTCTTTCTTTCTTCTTTCTTTCTTCTTTCTTTCTTCTTTCTTCTTTCTTTCTTCTTTCTTTCTTTCTTCTTTCTTCTTTCTTTCTTACTTATTTCTTCTTTCTTTCTTTCTTCTTTCTTACTTCTTTCTTACTTCTTTCTTACTTCTTTCTTTCTTACTTCTTTCTTACTTCTTTCGTACTTCTTTCTTACTTCTTTCTTACTTCTTTCTTTCTTACTTCTTTCTTAATTCTTTCGTACTTCTTTCTTACTTCTTTCTTACTTCTTTCTTACTTCTTTCTTACTTCTTTCTCTACTTCTTTCTTCTTTCTTTCTTACTTCTTTCTTACATCTTTCTTACTTCTTTCTTACTTCTTTCTTTCTTCTTTCTATCTTCTTTCTTACTTCTTTCTTACTTCTTTCTTACTTCTTTCTTACTTCTTTCTCTACTTCTTCCTTCTTTCTTTCTTACTTCTTTCTTACTTCTTTCTTCCTTCTTTCTTTCTTCTTTCCTTCTTGTTTCTTTCTTTCTTCTTCTTTCTTTTTTTCTACATTCTTTCTTCTTTATTTCTTCTTTCTTCTTTATTCTTTCTTTCTTTTTTCTTTCTTTCTTCGTTCTTTCTTTGATCTTTCTTTCTTTCTTTCTTCTACCTTTCTTCTTTCTTCTTTTTTTCTTCTCTCTGTCTTTCTTCATTCTTTATTCTTTCTTTCTTCTTTCTTTCTTCTTTCTTATTTCTTACTTCTTTCTTCTTTCTTCTTTCTTCTTTCTTTCTTCTTTCTTTCTTCTTTCTTTCTTACTTCTTTCTTACTTCTTTCTTACTTCTTTCTAACTTCTTTCTTACTTCTTTCTTACTTCTTTCTAACTTCTTTCTTACTTCTTTCTTACTTCTTTCTTACTTCTATCTTTTTTTCTTTCTCACTTCTTTCTTGCTTCTTTCTTACTTCTTTCTTACTTCTTTCTTCTTTCTTTCTTACTTCTTTCTTACTTCTTTCTTACTTTTTTCTTTCTTCTTTCTTACTTCTTTCTTTCTTTCTTCCTTCTTTCTTCTTTCTTTCTTCTTTCTTTCTTCTTTCTTTCTTCTTTCTTTCTTTCTTCTTTCTTCTTTCTTCTTTCTTTCTTTCTTCTTTCTTTCTTCTTTCTTTTTCTTTCTTTCTTCATTCTTTCTTTCTTTCTTCTTTCTTTCTTTCTACTTTCTTTCTTCTTTCTTTCTTCTCTCTTTCTTTCTTCTTTCTTTCTTCTTTCTTTCTTCTCTCTTTCTTTCTTCTTTCTTTCTTCTTTCTTTCTTCTTTCTTTCTTTCTTCTTTCTTCTTTCTTTCTTACTTCTTTCTTCTTTCTTTCTTTCTTCTTTCTTACTTCTTTCTATACGTCTTTCTTTCTTCTTTCTTTCTTACTTCATTGTTCTTTCTTTCTTTCTTCTTTCTTCCTTCTTTCTTTCTTCTTTCCTTCTTGTTTCTTTCTTTCTTCTTTCTTTCTTTTTTTCTACATTCTTTCTTCTTTATTTCTTCTTTCTTCTTTATTCTTTCTTTCTTTCTTCTTTCTTTCTTCGTTCTTTCTTTGATCTTTCTTTCTTTCTTTCTTCTACCTTTCTTCTTTCTTCTTTTTTCTTCTCTCTGTCTTTCTTCATTCTTTATTCTTTCTTTCTTCTTTCTTTCTTCTTTCTTATTTCTTACTTCTTTCTTCTTTCTTCTTTCTTCTTTCTTCTTTCTTTCTTCTTTCTTTCTTCTTTCTTTCTTACTTCTTTCTTACTTCTTTCTTACTTCTTTCTAACTTCTTTCTTACTTCTTTCTTACTTCTTTCTTACTTCTATCTTTTTTTCTTTCTCACTTCTTTCTTGCTTCTTTCTTACTTCTTTCTTACTTCTTTCTTACTTCTTTCTTACTTCTTTCTTTCTTCTTTCTTACTTCTTTCTTACTTCTTTCTTACTTCTTCTTTCTTCTTTCTTTCTTCTTTCTTTCTTCTTTCTTTCTTTCTTCTTTCTTCTTTCTTTCTTACTTCTTTCTTCTTTCTTTCTTTCTTTCTTCTTTCTTACTTCTTTCTATACGTCTTTCTTTCTTCTTTCTTTCTTACTTCTTTGTTCTTTCTTTCTTACTTCTTTCTTACTTCTTTCTTACTTCTTTCTTACTTCTTTCTTACTTCTTTCGTACTTCTTTCTTACTTCTTTCTTACTTCTTTCTTCTTTCTTTTTTACTTCTTTCTTACTTCTTTCTTTCTTCTTTCTTACTTCTTTCTTACTTCTTTCTTACTTCTTTCTTTCTTCTTTCTTTCTTCTTTCTTACTCCTTTCTTACTTCTTTCTTACTACTTTCTTGCTTCTTTCTTACTTCTTTCTTACTTCTTTCTTCTTTCTTTCTTACTTCTTTCTTACTTCTTTCTTACTTCTTTCTTACTTCTTTCTTACTTCTTTCTTACTTCTTTCTTCATTCCTCCTTACTTCTTACTTCTTTCTTTCTTACTTCTTTCTTAATTCTTTCTAACTTCTTTCTTACTTCTTTCTTACTTCTTTCTTTCTTCTTTCTAACTTCTTTCTTTCTTCTTTCTTTCTTCTTCCTTTCTTCTTTGTTTCTTACTTCTTTCTTCTTTCTTTCTTACTTCTTTCTTACTTCTTTCTTACTTCTTTCTTACTTCTTTCTTACTTCTTTCTTTTTTCTTTCTTATTTCTTTCTTACTTCTTTCTTACTTCTTTCTTTCTTTCTTCTTTCTTACTTCTTTCTTTCTTTCTTCTTTCTTTCTTCTTTCTTTCTTCTTTCTTTCTTTCTTCTTTCTTTCTTCTTCCTTTCTTCTTTCTTTCTTTCTTCTTTCTTTCTTCCTTCTTTCTTTCTTCTTTCTTCTTTCTTTCTTACTTCTTTCTTCTTTCTTTCTTTCTTCTTTCTTTCTTCTTTCTTTTTCTTTCTTTCTTCATTCTTTCTTTCTTTCTTCTTTCTTTCTTCTCTCTTTCTTTCTTCTTTCTTTCTTCTTTCTTTCTTCTTTCTTTCTTCTTTCTTTCTTTCTTCTTTCTTCTTTCTTTCTTACTTCTTTCTTCTTTCTTTCTTTCTTCTTTCTTCTTTCTTACGTCTTTCTTTCTTCTTTCTTTCTTACTTCTTTCTTCTTTCTTTCTTACTTCTTTCTTACTTCTTTCTTACTTCTTTCTTTCTTACTTCTTTCTTACTTCTTTCGTACTTCTTTCTTACTTCTTTCTTACTTCTTTCTTCTTTCTTTCTTACTTTTTCTTACTTCTTTCTTTCTTCTTTCTTACTTCTTTCTTACTTCTTTCTTACTTCTTTCTTACTTCTTTCTTACTTATTTCTTTCTTCTCTCTTTCTTCTCTCTTTCTTCTTTCTTTCTTCTTTCTTTCTTCTTTCTTTCTTCCTTCTTTCTTTCTTCTTTCTTTCTTCTTTCTTTTTTCTTTTTTTCTTTTTTCTTTCTTCTTTCTTTCTTCTCTCTTTCTTTCTTCTTTCTTTCTTCTTTCTTTCTTCTTTCTTTCTTCTTTCTTTCTTTCTTCTTTCTTCTTTCTTTCTTACCTCTTTCTTCTTTCTTTCTTTCTTCTTTCTTTCTTCTTTCTTTCTTACTTCTTTCTTACTTTTTTCTTTCTTTCTTCTTTCTTACTTCTTTCTTTCTTTCTTCTTTCTTTCTTCTTTCTTTCTTCTTACTTTCTTCTTTCTTTCTTTCTTCTTTCTTCTTTCTTTCTTACCTCTTTCTTCTTTCTTTCTTTCTTCTTTCTTTCTTCTTTCTTTTTCTTTCTTTCTTCATTCTTTCTTTCTTTCTTCTTTCTTTCTTTCTACTTTCTTTCTTCTTTCTTTCTTCTCTCTTTCTTTCTTCTTTCTTTCTTCTTTCTTCTTTCTTCTTTCTTTCTTCTTTCTTTCTTCTTTCTTTCTTAGTTCTTTCTTACTTCTTTCTTACTTCTTTCTAACTTCTTTCTTACTTCTTTCTTACTTCTTTCTTACTTCTTTCTTACTTCTTTCTTACTTCTTTCTTTCTTCTTTCTTACTTCTTTCTTTCTTCTTTCTTACTTCTTTCTTAATTCTTTCTTACTTCTTTCTTACTTCTTTCTTCTTTCTTTCTTACTTCTTTCTTACTTCTTTCTTACTTCTTTCTTACTTCTTTCTTACTTCTTTCTTACTTCTTTCTTCATTCCTCCTTACTTCTTACTTCTTTCTTTCTTACTTCTTTCTAAATTCTTTCTAACTTCTTTCTTACTTCTTTCTTACTTCTAACTTCTTTCTTTCTTCGTTCTTTCTTCTTTCTTTCTTCTTTGTTTCTTACTTCTTTCTTCTTTCTTTCTTAATTCTTTCTTACTTCTTTCTTACTTCTTTATTACTTCTATCTTTTTTTCTTTCTCACTTCTTTCTTGCTTCTTTCTTACTTCTTTCTTACTTCTTTCTTCTTTCTTTCTTACTTCTTTCTTACTTCTTTCTTACTTTTTTCTTTCTTTCTTCTTTCTTACTTCTTTCTTTCTTTCTTCCTTCTTTCTTCTTTCTTTCTTCTTTCTTTCTTCTTTCTTTCTTCTTTCTTTCTTCTTTCTTTCTTCTTTCTTCTTTCTTTCTTACTTCTTTCTTCTTTCTTTCTTTCTTCTTTCTTTCTTCTTTCTTTTTCTTTCTTTCTTCATTCTTTCTTTCTTTCTTCTTTCTTTCTTTCTACTTTCTTTCTTCTTTCTTTCTTCTCTCTTTCTTTCTTCTTTCTTTCTTCTTTCTTTCTTCTCTCTTTCTTTCTTCTTTCTTTCTTCTTTCTTTCTTCTTTCTTTCTTTCTTCTTTCTTCTTTCTTCTTACTTCTTTCTTCTTTCTTTCTTTCTTCTTTCTTACTTCTTTCTATACGTCTTTCTTTCTTCTTTCTTTCTTACTTCTTTGTTCTTTCTTTCTTACTTCTTTCTTACTTCTTTCTTACTTCTTTCTTACTTCTTTCTTACTTCTTTCGTACTTCTTTCTTACTTCTTTCTTACTTCTTTCTTCTTTCTTTCTTACTTCTTTCTTACTTCTTTCTTTCTTCTTTCTTACTTCTTTCTTACTTATTTCTTACTTCTTTCTTTCTTCTTTCTTTCTTCTTTCTTACTCCTTTCTTACTTCTTTCTTACTACTTTCTTGCTTCTTTCTTACTTCTTTCTTACTTCTTTCTTCTTTCTTACTTCTTTCTTACTTCTTTCTTACTTCTTTCTTACTTCTTTCTTACTTCTTTCTTACTTCTTTCTTCATTCCTCCTTACTTCTTACTTCTTTCTTTCTTACTTCTTTCTTAATTCTTTCTAACTTCTTTCTTACTTCTTTCTTACTTCTTTCTTACTTCTTTCTAACTTCTTTCTTTCTTCTTTCTTTCTTCTTCCTTTCTTCTTTGTTTCTTACTTCTTTCTTCTTTCTTTCTTACTTCTTTCTTACTTCTTTCTTACTTCTTTCTTACTTCTTTCTTACTTCTTTCTTACTTCTTTCTTTTTTCTTTCTTATTTCTTTCTTACTTCTTTCTTACTTCTTTCTTTCTTTCTTCTTTCTTACTTCTTTCTTTCTTTCTTCTTTCTTTCTTCTTTCTTTCTTCTTTCTTTCTTCTTTCTTTCTTCCTTCTTTCTTTCTTCTTTCTTCTTTCTTTCTTACTTCTTTCTTCTTTCTTTCTTTCCTCTTTCTTTCTTCTTTCTTTTTCTTTCTTTCTTCATTCTTTCTTTCTTTCTTCTTTCTTTCTTCTCTCTTTCTTTCTTCTTTCTTTCTTCTTTCTTTCTTCTTTCTTTCTTCTTTCTTTCTTCTTTCTTTCTTTCTTCTTTCTTCTTTCTTTCTTACTTCTTTCTTCTTTCTTTCTTTCTTCTTTCTTCTTTCTTACGTCTTTCTTTCTTCTTTCTTTCTTACTTCTTTCTTCTTTCTTTCTTACTTCTTTCTTACTTCTTTCTTACTTCTTTCTTTCTTACTTCTTTCTTACTTCTTTCGTACTTCTTTCTTACTTCTTTCTTACTTCTTTCTTCTTTCTTTCTTACTTTTTCTTACTTCTTTCTTTCTTCTTTCTTACTTCTTTCTTACTTCTTTCTTTCTTCTTTCTTTCTTCTTTCTTTCTTCTTTCTTTCTTCCTTCTTTCTTTCTTCTTTCTTTCTTCTTTCTTTTTTCTTTTTTTCTTTTTTCTTTCTTCTTTCTTTTTTCTTCTTTCTTTCTTCTTTCTTTCTAATTTCTTCTTTCTTTCTTTCTTCTCTCTTTCTTCTCTCTTTCTTCTTTATTTCTTCTTTCTTTCTTCTCTCTTTCTTTCTTCTTTCTTTCTTCTTTCTTTCTTCTTTCTCTCTTCTTTCTTAATTCTTTCTTACTTCTTTCTTACTTCTTTCTTCTTTCTTTCTTACTTCTTTCTTACTTCTTTCTTGCTTCTTTCTTACTTCTTTCATACTTCTTTCTTCATTCCTCCTTACTTCTTACTTCTTTCTTTCTTACTTCTTTCTTAATTCTTTCTAACTTCTTTCTTACTTCTTTCTTACTTCTTTCTTACTTCTAACTTCTTTCTTTCTTCTTTCTTTCTTCTTCCTTTCTTCTTTGTTTCTTACTTCTTTCTAACTTCTTTCTTACTTCTTTCTTACTTCTTTCTTACTTCTTTCTTACTTCTTTCTTACTTCTTTCTTACTTCTTTCTTTCTTCTTTCTTACTTCTTTCTTTCTTCTTTCTTACTTCTTTCTTAATTCTTTCTTACTTCTTTCTTACTTCTTTCTTCTTTCTTTCTTACTTCTTTCTTACTTCTTTCTTACTTCTTTCTTACTTCTTTCTTACTTCTTTCTTACTTCTTTCTTCATTCCTCCTTACTTCTTACTTCTTTCTTTCTTACTTCTTTCTAAATTCTTTCTAACTTCTTTCTTACTTCTTTCTTACTTCTTTCTAACTTCTTTCTTTCTTCGTTCTTTCTTCTTTCTTTCTTCTTTGTTTCTTACTTCTTTCTTCTTTCTTTCTTAATTCTTTCTTACTTCTTTCTTACTTCTTTCTTACTTCTATCTTTTTTTCTTTCTCACTTCTTTCTTGCTTCTTTCTTACTTCTTTCTTACTTCTTTCTTCTTTCTTTCTTACTTCTTTCTTACTTCTTTCTTACTTTTTTCTTTCTTTCTTCTTTCTTACTTCTTTCTTTCTTTCTTCCTACTTTCTTCTTTCTTTCTTCTTTCTTTCTTCTTTCTTTCTTCTTTCTTTCTTCTTTCTTTCTTCTTTCTTTCTTCTTTCTTTCTTACTTCTTTCTTCTTTCTTTCTTTCTTCTTTCTTTCTTCTTTCTTTTTCTTTCTTTCTTCATTCTTTCTTTCTTTCTTCTTTCTTTCTTTCTACTTTCTTTCTTCTTTCTTTCTTCTCTCTTTCTTTCTTCTTTCTTTCTTCTTTCTTTCTTCTCTCTTTCTTTCTTCTTTCTTTCTTCCTTCTTTCTTCTTTCTTTCTTTCTTCTTTCTTCTTTCTTTCTTTCTTCTTTCTTCTTTCTTTCTTTCTTCTTTCTTACTTCTTTCTATACGTCTTTCTTTCTTCTTTCTTTCTTACTTCTTTGTTCTTTATTTCTTACTTCTTTCTTACTTCTTTCTTACTTCTTTCTTACTTCTTTCTTACTTCTTTCGTACTTCTTTCTTACTTCTTTCTTACTTCTTTCTTCTTTCTTTCTTACTTCTTTCTTACTTCTTTCTTTCTTCTTTCTTACTTCTTTCTTACTTCTTTCTTACTTCTTTCTTTCTTCTTTCTTTCTTCTTTCTTACTCCTTTCTTACTTCTTTCTTACTACTTTCTTGCTTCTTTCTTACTTCTTTCTTACTTCTTTCTTCTTTCTTTCTTACTTCTTTCTTACTTCTTTCTTACTTCTTTCTTACTTCTTTCTTACTTCTTTCTTACTTCTTTCTTCATTCCTCCTTACTTCTTACTTCTTTCTTTCTTACTTCTTTCTTAATTCTTTCTAACTTCTTTCTTACTTCTTTCTTACTTCTTTCTTACTTCTAACTTCTTTCTTTCTTCTTTCTTTCTTCTTCCTTTCTTCTTTGTTTCTTACTTCTTTCTAACTTCTTTCTTACTTCTTTCTTACTTCTTTCTTACTTCTTTCTTACTTCTTTCTTACTTCTTTCTTTCTTCTTTCTTACTTCTTTCTTTCTTCTTTCTTACTTCTTTCTTAATTCTTTCTTACTTCTTTCTTACTTCTTTCTTCTTTCTTTCTTACTTCTTTCTTACTTCTTTCTTACTTCTTTCTTACTTCTTTCCTACTTCTTTCTTACTTCTTTCTTCATTCCTCCTTACTTCTTACTTCTTTCTTTCTTACTTCTTTCTAAATTCTTTCTAACTTCTTTCTTACTTCTTTCTTACTTCTTTCTTACTTCTAACTTCTTTCTTTCTTCGTTCTTTCTTCTTTCTTTCTTCTTTGTTTCTTACTTCTTTCTTCTTTCTTTCTTAATTCTTTCTTACTTCTTTCTTACTTCTTTCTTACTTCTATCTTTTTTTCTTTCTCACTTCTTTCTTGCTTCTTTCTTACTTCTTTCTTACTTCTTTCTTCTTTCTTTCTTACTTCTTTCTTACTTCTTTCTTACTTTTTTCTTTCTTTCTTCTTTCTTACTTCTTTCTTTCTTTCTTCCTACTTTCTTCTTTCTTTCTTCTTTCTTTCTTCTTTCTTTCTTCTTTCTTTCTTCTTTCTTTCTTCTTTCTTTCTTCTTTCTTCTTTCTTTCTTACTTCTTTCTTCTTTCTTTCTTTCTTCTTTCTTTCTTCTTTCTTTTTCTTTCTTTCTTCATTCTTTCTTTCTTTCTTCTTTCTTTCTTTCTACTTTCTTTCTTCTTTCTTTCTTCTCTCTTTCTTTCTTCTTTCTTTCTTCTTTCTTTCTTCTCTCTTTCTTTCTTCTTTCTTTCTTCTTTCTTTCTTCTTTCTTTCTTTCTTCTTTCTTCTTTCTTTCTTTCTTCTTTCTTCTTTCTTTCTTTCTTCTTTCTTACTTCTTTCTATACGTCTTTCTTTCTTCTTTCTTTCTTACTTCTTTGTTCTTTCTTTCTTACTTCTTTGTTCTTTCTTTCTTACTGCTTTCTTACTTCTTTCGTACTTCTTTCTTACTTCTTTCTTACTTCTTTCTTCTTTCTTTCTTACTTCTTTCTTACTTCTTTCTTTCTTCTTTCTTACTTCTTTCTTACTTCTTTCTTACTTCTTTCTTTCTTCTTTCTTTCTTCTTTCTTACTCCTTTCTTACTTCTTTCTTACTACTTTCTTGCTTCTTTCTTACTTCTTTCTTACTTCTTTCTTCTTTCTTTCTTACTTCTTTCTTACTTCTTTCTTACTTCTTTCTTACTTCTTTCTTCATTCCTCCTTACTTCTTACTTCTTTCTTTCTTACTTCTTTCTTAATTCTTTCTAACTTCTTTCTTACTTCTTTCTTACTTCTTTCTTACTTCTTTCTAACTTCTTTCTTTCTTCTTTCTTTCTTCTTCCTTTCTTCTTTGTTTCTTACTTCTTTCTTCTTTCTTTCTTACTTCTTTCTTACTTCTTTCTTACTTCTTTCTTACTTCTTTCTTACTTCTTTCTTTTTTCTTTCTTATTTCTTTCTTACTTCTTTCTTACTTCTTTCTTTCTTTCTTCTTTCTTACTTCTTTCTTTCTTCCTTCTTTCTTTCTTCTTTCTTCTTTCTTTCTTACTTCTTTCTTCTTTCTTTCTTTCCTCTTTCTTTCTTCTTTCTTTTTCTTTCTTTCTTCATTCTTTCTTTCTTTCTTCTTTCTTTCTTTCTACTTTCTTTCTTCTTTCTTTCTTCTCTCTTTCTTTCTTCTTTCTTTCTTCTTTCTTTCTTCTCTCTTTCTTTCTTCTTTCTTTCTTCTTTCTTTCTTCTTTCTTTCTTTCTTCTTTCTTCTTTCTTTCTTTCTTCTTTCTTCTTTCTTTCTTTCTTCTTTCTTACTTCTTTCTATACGTCTTTCTTTCTTCTTTCTTTCTTACTTCTTTGTTCTTTCTTTCTTACTTCTTTCTTACTTCTTTCTTACTTCTTTCTTACTTCTTTCTTACTTCTTTCGTACTTCTTTCTTACTTCTTTCTTACTTCTTTCTTCTTTCTTTCTTACTTCTTTCTTTCTTCTTTCTTTCTTCTTTCTTACTCCTTTCTTACTTCTTTCTTACTACTTTCTTGCTTCTTTCTTACTTCTTTCTTACTTCTTTCTTCTTTCTTTCTTACTTCTTTCTTACTTCTTTCTTACTTCTTTCTTACTTCTTTCTTACTTCTTTCTTACTTCTTTCTTCATTCCTCCTTACTTCTTACTTCTTTCTTTCTTACTTCTTTCTTAATTTTTTCTAACTTCTTTCTTACTTCTTTCTTACTTCTTTCTTACTTCTTTCTAATTCTTTCTAACTTCTTTCTTTCTTCTTTCTTTCTTCTTCCTTTCTTCTTTGTTTCTTACTTCTTTCTTCTTTCTTTCTTAATTCTTTCTTACTTCTTTCTTACTTCTTTCTTCATTCTTTCTTTCTTTCTTCTTTCTTTCTTCTCTCTTTCTTTCTTCTTTCTTTCTTCTTTCTTTCTTCTTTCTTTCTTCTTTCTTTCTTCTTTCTTTCTTCTTTCTTTCTTTCTTCTTTCTTCTTTCTTTCTTACTTCTTTCTAACTTCTTTCTTTCTTCTTTCTTTCTTCTTCCTTTCTTCTTTGTTTCTTACTTCATTCTTTTTTTCTTTCTTATTTCTTTCTTACTTCTTTCTTACTTCTTTCTTCATTCTTTCTTTCTTTCTTCTTTCTTTCTTCTCTCTTTCTTTCTTCTTTCTTTCTTCTTTCTTTCTTCTTTCTTTCTTCTTTCTTTCTTTCTTCTTTCTTCTTTCTTTCTTACTTCTTTCTTCTTTCTTTCTTTCTTCTTTCTTCTTTCTTACGTCTTTCTTTCTTCTTTCTTTCTTACTTCTTTCTTCTTTCTTTCTTACTTCTTTCTTACATCTTTCTTACTACTTTCTTTCTTACTTCTTTCTTACTTCTTTCGTACTTCTTTCTTACTTCTTTCTTACTTCTTTCTTCTTTCTTTCTTACTTTTTCTTACTTCTTTCTTTCTTCTTTCTTACTTCTTTCTTACTTCTTTCTTACTTCTTTCTTACTTCTTTCTTACTTATTTCTTTCTTCTCTCTTTCTTCTCTCTTTCTTCTTTCTTTCTTCTTTCTTTCTTCTTTCTTTCTTCCTTCTTTCTTTCTTCTTTCTTTCTTCTTTCTTTTTTCTTTTTTTCTTTTTTCTTTCTTCTTTCTTTCTTTCTTCTTTCTTTCTTCTTTCTTTCTAATTTCTTCTTTCTTTCTTCTTTCTTTCTTCTCTCTTTCTTCTCTCTTTCTTCTTTCTTTCTTCTTTCTTTCTTCTCTCTTTCTTTCTTCTTTCTTTCTTCTTTCTTTCTTCTTTCTCTCTTCTTTCTTAATTCTTTCTTACTTCTTTCTTACTTCTTTCTTCTTTCTTTCTTACTTCTTTCTTACTTCTTTCTTACTTCTTCTTCTTCTTTCTTACTTCTTTCTTACTTTTTTCTTTCTTTCTTCTTTCTTACTTCTTTCTTTCTTTCTTCTTTCTTTCTTCTTTCTTTCTTCTTTCTTTCTTACCTCTTTCTTCTTTCTTTCTTTCTTCTTTCTTTCTTCTTTCTTTTTCTTCTTTCTTCATTCTTTCTTTCTTTCTTCTTTCTTTCTTTCTACTTTCTTTCTTCTTTCTTTCTTCTCTCTTTCTTTCTTCTTTCTTTCTTCTTTCTTTCTTTCTTCTTTCTTTCTTCTTTCTTTCTTCTTTCTTTCTTCTTTCTTTCTTCTTTCTTCTTTCTTCTTTCTTTCTTCTTTCTTTCTTCTTTCTTTCTTACTTCTTTCTTACTTCTTTCTTACTTCTTTCTAACTTCTTTCTTACTTCTTTCTTACTTCTTTCTTACTTCTTTCTTACTTCTTTCTTACTTCTTTCTTTCTTCTTTCTTACTTCTTTCTTTCTTCTTTCTTACTTCTTTCTTAATTCTTTCTTCTTACTTCTTTCTTACTTCTTTCTTCTTTCCTTCTTACTTCTTTCTTACTTCTTTCTTACTTCTTTCTTACTTCTTTCTTACTTCTTTCTTACTTCTTTCTTCATTCCTCCTTACTTCTTACTTCTTTCTTTCTTACTTCTTTCTAAATTCTTTCTAACTTCTTTCTTACTTCTTTCTTACTTCTTTCTTACTTCTAACTTCTTTCTTTCTTCGTTCTTTCTTCTTTCTTTCTTCTTTGTTTCTTACTTCTTTCTTCATTCTTTCTTAATTCTTTCTTACTTCTTTCTTACTTCTTTCTTACTTCTATCTTTTTTTCTTTCTCACTTCTTTCTTGCTTCTTTCTTACTTCTTTCTTACTTCTTTCTTCTTTCTATCTTACTTCTTTCTTACTTCTTTCTTACTTTTTTCTTTCTTTCTTCTTTCTTACTTCTTTCTTTCTTTCTTCCTTCTTTCTTATTTCTTTCTTCTTTCTTTCTTCTTTCTTTCTTCTTTCTTTCTTCTTTCTTTCTCCTTTCTTTCTTCTTTCTTCTTTCTTTCTTACTTCTTTCTTCTTTCTTTCATTCTTCTTTCTTTCTTCTTTCTTTTCCTTTCTTTCTTCATTCTTTCTTTCTTTCTTCTTTCTTTCTTTCTACTTTCTTTCTTCTTTCTTTCTTCTCTCTTTCTTTCTTCTTTCTTTCTTCTTTCTTTCTTCTCTCTTTCTTTCTTCTTTCTTTCTTCTTTCTTCTTTCTTTCTTTCTTCTTTCTTCTTTCTTTCTTACTTCTTTCTTCTTTCTTTCTTTCTTCTTTCTTACTTCTTTCTATACGTCTTTCTTTCTTCTTTCTTTCTTACTTCTTTGTTCTTTCTTTCTTACTTCTTTCTTACTTCTTTCTTACTTCTTTCTTACTTCTTTCTTTCTTCTTTCTTACTTCTTTCTTCTTTCTTTCTTACTTCTTTCTTACTTCTTTCTTTCTTCTTTCTTACTTCTTTCTTACTTCTTTCTTACTTCTTTCTTTCTTCTTTCTTACTCCTTTCTTACTTCTTTCTTACTACTTTCTTGCTTCTTTCTTACTTCTTTCTTACTTCTTTCTTCTTTCTTACTTCTTTCTTACTTCTTTCTTATTTCTTTCTTACTTCTTTCTTACTTCTTTCTTACTTCTTTCTTCATTCCTCCTTACTTCTTACTTCTTTCTTTCTTACTTCTTTCTTAATTCTTTCTAACTTCTTTCTTACTTCTTTCTTACTTCTTTCTAACTTCTTTCTTTCTTCTTTCTTTCTTCTTCCTTTCTTCTTTGTTTCTTACTTCTTTCTTCTTTCTTTCTTACTTCTTTCTTACTTCTTTCTTACTTCTTTCTTACTTCTTTCATACTTCTTTCTTACTTCTTTCTTTTTTCTTTCTTATTTCTTTCTTACTTCTTTCTTACTTCTTTCTTTCTTTCTTCTTCTTACTTCTTTCTTTCTTTCTTCTTTCTTTCTTCTTTCTTTCTTCTTTCTTTCTTCTTTCTTTCTTCTTTCTTTCTTCCTTCTTTCTTTCTTCTTTCTTCTTTCTTTCTTACTTCTTTCTTCTTTCTTTCTTTCTTCTTTCTTTCTTCTTTCTTTTTCTTTCTTTCTTCATTCTTTCTTTCTTTCTTCTTTCTTTCTTCTCTCTTTCTTTCTTCTTTCTTTCTTCTTTCTTTCTTCTTTCTTTCTTCTTTCTTTCTTCTTTCTTTCTTTCTTCTTTCTTCTTTCTTTCTTACTTCTTTCTTCTTTCTTTCTTTCTTCTTTCTTCTTTCTTACGTCTTTCTTTCTTCTTTCTTTCTTACTTCTTTCTTCTTTCTTTCTTACTTCTTTCTTACTTCTTTCTTACTTCTTTCTTCTTACTTCTTTCTTACTTCTTTCGTACTTCTTTCTTACTTCTTTCTTACTTCTTTCTTCTTCCTTTCTTACTTTTTCTTACTTTTTCTTACTTCTTTCTTTCTTCTTTCTTACTTCTTTCTTACTTCTTTCTTACTTCTTTCTTACTTCTTTCTTACTTATTTCGTTCTTCTCTCTTTCTTCTCTCTTTCTTCTTTCTTTCTTCTTTCTTTCTTCCTTCTTTCTTTCTTCTTTCTTTCTTCTTTCTTTTTTCTTTTTTCTTTTTTCTTTCTTCTTTCTTTTTTCTTCTTTCTTTCTTCTTTCTTTCTAATTTCTTCTTTCTTTCTTTCTTCTCTCTTTCTTCTCTCTTTCTTCTTTCTTTCTTCTTTCTTTCTTCTCTCTTTCTTTCTTCTTTCTTTCTTCTTTCTTTCTTCTTTCTCTCTTCTTTCTTAATTCTTTCTTACTTCTTTCTTACTTCTTTCTTCTTTCTTTCTTACTTCTTTCTTACTTCTTTCTTGCTTCTTTCTTACTTCTTTCATACTTCTTTCTTCATTCCTCCTTACTTCTTACTTCTTTCTTTCTTACTTCTTTCTTAATTCTTTCTAACTTCTTTCTTACTTCTTTCTTACTTCTTTCTTACTTCTAAATTCTTTCTTTCTTCTTTCTTTCTTCTTCCTTTCTTCTTTGTTTCTTACTTCTTTCTTCTTTCTTTCTTACTTCTTTCTTACTTCTTTCTTACTTCTTTCTTCTTTCTTTCTTACTTCTTTCTTACTTTTTTCTTTCTTTCTTCTTTCTTACTTCTTTCTTTCTTTCTTCTTTCTTTCTTCTTTCTTTCTTCTTTCTTTCTTCTTTCTTTCTTCTTTCTTTCTTTCTTCTTTCTTCTTTCTTTCTTACCTCTTTCTTCTTTCTTTCTTTCTTCTTTCTTTCTTCTTTCTTTTTCTTTCTTTCTTCATTCTTTCTTTCTTTCTTCTTTCTTTCTTTCTACTTTCTTTCTTCTTTCTTTCTTCTCTCTTTCTTTCTTCTTTCTTTCTTCTTTCTTTCTTTCTTCTTTCTTTCTTCTTTCTTTCTTCTTTCTTTCTTCTTTCTTTCTTCTTTCTTTCTTTCTTCTTTCTTCTTTCTTTCTTACTTCTTTCTTCTTTCTTTCTTTCTTCTTTCTTTCTTCTTTTTCTTTCTTTCTTCATTCTTTATTTCTTTCTTCTTTCTTCTTTCTTTCTTACTTATTACTTCTTTCTTTCTTTCTTCTTTCTTACTTCTTTCTTACGTCTTTCTTTCTTCTTTCTTTCTTACTTCTTTCTTCTTTCTTTCTTACTTCTTTCTTACTTCTTTCTTTCTTACTTCTTTCTTACTTCTTTCGTACTTCTTTCTTACTTCTTTCTTACTTCTTTCTTCTTTCTTTCTTACTTCTTTCTTACTTCTTTCTTTCTTCTTTCTTACTTCTTTCTTACTTCTTTCTTACTTCTTTCTTTATTTTTCTTTCTTCTTTCTTACTCCTTTCTTACTTCTTTCTTACTTCTTTCTTACTTCTTTCTTACTTCTTTCTTACTTCATTCTTTTTTTCTTTCTTACTTCTTTCTTACTTCTTTCTTACTTCTTTCTTACTTCTTTCTTTTTTCTTTCTTATTTCTTTCTTACTTCTTTCTTCTTTCTTTCTTTCTTCTTTCTTTCTTCTTTCTTTCTTCTTTCTTTCTTCTTTCTTTCTTCTTTCTTTCTTCTTCTTTCTTTCTTCTTTATTCTTTCTTTCTTACTTCTTTCTTCTTTCTTTCTTTCTTCTTTCTTTCTTCTTTCTTTTTCTTTCTTTCTTTCTTCTTTCTTTCTTCTTTCTTTTTTCTTTCTTTCTTCTTTCTTTCTTCTTTCTTTCTTCTTTCCTTCTTCTCTCTTTCTTTCTTCTTTCTTTCTTCTTTCTTTCTTCTTTCTTTCTCCTTTCTTTCTTCTTTCTTTCTTTCTTCTTTCTTCTTTCTTTCTTACTTCTTTCTTCTTTCTTTCTTTCTTCTTTCTTCTTTCTTACGTCTTTCTTTCTTCTTTCTTTTTTACTTCTTTCTTCTTTCTCTCTTACTTCTTTCTTACTTCTTTCTTACTTCTTTCTTTCTTACTTCTTTCTTACTTCTTTCGTACTTCTTTCTTACTTCTTTCTTACTTCTTTCTTCTTTCTTTCTTACTTCTTTCTTACTTCTTTCTTTCTTCTTTCTTACTTCTTTCTTACTTCTTTCTTACTTCTTTCTTTCTTCTTTCTTTCTTCTTTCTTACTCCTTTCTTACTTCTTTCTTACTTCTTTCTTACTTCTTTCTTACTTCTTTCTTTCTTCTTTCTTACTTCTTTCTTACTTCTTTCTTACTTCTTTCTTACTTCTTTCATACTTCTTTCTTCATTCCTCCTTACTTCTTACTTCTTTCTTTCTTACTTCTTTCTTAATTCTTTCTAACTTCTTTCTTACTTCTTTCTTACTTCTAACTTCTTTCTTTCTTCTTTCTTTCTTCTTCCTTTCTTCTTTGTTTCTTACTTCTTTCTTCTTTCTTTCTTACTTCTTTCTTACTTCTTTCTTACTTCTTTCTTCTTTCTTTCTTACTTCTTTCTTACTTTTTTCTTTCTTCTTTCTTTCTTACTTCTTTCTTCTTTCTTTCTTTCTTCTTTCTTTCTTATTTCTTTTTCTTTCTTTCTTCATTCTTTCTTTCTTTCTTCTTTCTTTCTTTCTTTCTTCTTTCTTTCTTTCTACTTTCTTTCTTATTTCTTTCTTCTCTCTTTCTTTCTTCTTTCTTTCTTCTTTCTTTCTTTCTTCTTTCTTTCTTCTTTCTTTCTTTCTTCTTTCTTTCTTCTCTCTTTCTTCTTTCTTTCTTCTTTCATTCTTCTTTCTTTCTTCTTTCTTTCTTCTTTCTTTCTTTCTTTCTTCTTTCTTTCTTACTTCTTTCTTCCTTCTTTCTTTCTTCTTTCTTTCTTCTTTCTTTTTCTTTCTTTCTTCATTCTTTCTTTCTTTCTTCTTTCTTTCTTTCTACTTTCTTTCTTCTTTCTTTCTTCTCTCTTTCTTTCTTCTTTCTTTCTTCTTTCTTTCTTCTTTCTTTCTTCTTTCTTTCTTCTTTCTTTCTTCTTTCTTTCTTCTTTCTTTCTTCTTTCTTTCTTCTTCTTTCTTCTTTCTTTCTTCCTTCTTTCTTCATTCTTTCTTACTACTTCTTCTTTTTTCTTCTTTCTTACGTCTCTTTCTTCTTTCTTTCTTACTTCTTTCTTCTTTCTTTCTTACTTCTTTCTTACTTCTTTCTTACTTCTTTCTTTCTTACTTCTTTCTTACTTCTTTCGTACTTCTTTCTTACTTCTTTCTTACTTCTTTCTTCTTTCTTTCTTACTTTTTCTTACTTCTTTCTTTCTTCTTTCTTACTTCTTTCTTACTTCTTTCTTACTTCTTTCTTACTTCTTTCTTACTTATTTCTTTCTTCTCTCTTCTTCTCTCTTTCTTCTTTCTTTCTTCTTTCTTTCTTCTTTCTTTCTTCTTTCTTATTTCTTTTTCTTTCTTCTTTCTTTTTCTTCTTTCTTTCTTCTTTCTTTCTAATTTCTTCTTTCTTTCTTTCTTCTCTCTTTCTTCTCTCTTTCTTCTTCTTCTTTCTTCTTCTTTCTTCTTCTTTCTTTCTTCTTTCTTTCTTCTTTCTCTCTTCTTCTTCTTTCTTACTTCTTTCTTACTTCTTTCTTCTTCTTTCTTACTTTCTTTCTTACTTCTTTCTTACTTCTTTCTTACTTCTTTCATACTTCTTTCTTCATTCTTCCTTACTTCTTACTTCTTTCTTTCTTACTTCTTTCTTAATTCTTTCTAACTTCTTTCTTACTTCTTTCTTACTTCTAACTTCTTTCTTTCTTCTTTCTTTCTTCTTCCTTTCTTCTTTGTTTCTTACTTCTTTCTTCTTTCTTTCTTACTTCTTTCTTACTTCTTTCTTACTTCTTTCTTCTTTCTTTCTTACTTCTTTCTTACTTTTTCTTTCTTTCTTCTTTCTTACTTCTTTCTTTCTTTCTTCTTTCTTTCTTCTTTCTTTCTTCTTTCTTTCTTCTTTCTTTCTTCTTTCTTTCTTCTTTCTTTCTTTCTTCTTTCTTCTTTCTTTCTTACCTCTTCTCTTCTTCTTTCTTCTTTCTTTCTTCTTTCTTTTTCTTTCTTTCTTCATTCTTTCTTTCTTTCTTCTTTCTTTCTTTCTACTTTCTTTCTTCTTTCTTTCTTCTCTCTTTCTTTCTTCTTTCTTCTTTCTTTCTTTCTTCTTTCTTTCTTCTTTCTTTCTTCTTTCTTTCTTCTTTCTTTCTTCTTTCTTTCTTCTTTCTTTCTTTCTTCTTTCTTCTTTCTTTCTTACTTCTTTCTTCTTTCTTCCTTTCTTCTTTCTTTCTTCTTTCTTTTTCTTTCTTTCTTCATTCTTTCTTTCTTTCTTCTTTCTTCTTTCTTTCTTACTTATTACTTCTTTCTTTCTTTCTTCTTTCTTACTTCTTTCTTACGTCTTTCTTTCTTCTTTCTTTCTTACTTCTTTCTTCTTTCTTTCTTACTTCTTTCTTACTTCTTCTTTCTTACTCCTTTCTTACTTCTTTCGTACTTCTTTCTTACTTCTTTCTTACTTCTTTCTTCTTTCTTTCTTACTTCTTTCTTACTTCTTTCTTTCTTCTTTCTTACTTCTTTCTTACTTCTTTCTTACTTCTTTATTTCTTTTTTCTTTCTTCTTTCTTACTCCTTTCTTACTTCTTTCTTACTTCTTTCTTACTTCTTTCTTACTTCTTTCTTACTTCTTTCTTTTTTTCTTTCTTACTTCTTTCTTACTTCTTTCTTACTTCTTTCTTACTTCTTTCTTTTTTCTTTCTTATTTCTTTCTTCTCTCTTTCTTCTCTTCTTTCTTCTTTCTTTCTTCTTTCTTTCTTCTTTCTTTCTTCTTTCTTTCTTTCTTCTTTCTTTCTTCTTTCTTTCTTCTTTCTTTTTTCTTTCTTTCTTCTTTCTTTCTTCCTTCTTTCTTTCTTCTTTATTCTTTCTTTCTTACTTCTTTCTTCTTTCTTTCTTTCTTCTTTCTTTCTTCTTTCTTTTTCTTTCTTTCTTCATTCTTTCTTTCTTTCTTCTTTCTTTCTTTCTACTTTCTTTCTTCTTTCTTACTTCTCTCTTTCTTTCTTCTTTCTTTCTTCTTTCTTTCTTCTTTCCTTCTTCTCTCTTTCTTTCTTCTTTCTTTCTTCTTTCTTTCTTCTTTCTTTCTTCTTTCTTTCTTCTTTCTTTCTTTCTTCTTTCTTCTTTCTTTCTTACTTCTTTCTTCTTTCTTTCTTTCTTCTTTCTTCTTTCTACGTCTTTCTTTCTTCTTTCTTTTTACTTCTTTCTTCTTTCTCTCTTACTTCTTTCTTACTTCTTTCTTACTTCTTTCTTCTACTTCTTTCTTACTTCTTTCGTACTTCTTTCTTACTTCTTTCTTACTTCTTTCTTACTTCTTTCTTACTTCTTCTTACTTCTTTCTTCTTTCTTCTTTCCTTCTTCTTTCTTTCTTCTTTCTTTCTTACTTCTTTCTTACTTCTTTCTTCCTTCTTTCTAACTTCTTTCTTACTTCTTCTTACTTCTTTCTTACTTCTTTCTTACTTCTTTCTTACTTCTTTCTTTCTTCTTTCTTACTTCTTTCTTTCTTCTTTCTTACTTCTTTCTTACTTCTTTCTTACCTCTTTCTTACTTCTTTCTTACTTCTTTCTTACTTCTTTCTTACTTCTTTCTTCATTCCTCCTTACTTCTTACTTCTTTCTTTCTTACTTCTTTCTTACTTCTTTCTTACTTCATTCTAACTTCTTTCTTACTTCTTTCTTACTTCTTTCTTACTTCTTTCTAACTTCTTTCTTTCTCTTTCTTTCTTCTTTCTTTCTTCTTTGTTTCTTACTTCTTTCTTCTTTCTTTCTTACTTCTTTCTTACTTCTTTCTTTTTTTCTTTCTTACTTCTCTCTTACTTCTTTCTTACTTCTTTCTTACTTCTTTCTTCTTCCTTTCTTACTTCTTTCTTACTTCTTACTTCTTTCTTTGTTCTTTCTTACTTCTTTCTTACTTCTTTCTTACTTCTTTCTTACTTCTTTCTTACTTCTTTTTACTTCTTCTTCATTCCTTCTTACTTCTTTCTTACTTCTTTCTTACTTCTTTCTTCCGTCTTTCTTTCTTCTTTCTTTCTTCTCTCTTTCTTCTCTCTCTCTTCTTTCTTTCTTCTTTCTTTCTTCTTTCTTTCTTACCTCTTTCTTACTTCTTTCTTACTTCTTTCTTTCTTTCTTCTTCCTTTCTTCTTTCTTTCTTATTTCTAAATTCTTTCTAACTTCTTTCTAACTTCATTCTTATTTCTTTCTTAGTTCTTTCCTTCTTTCTTCTTTCTTACTTCTTTCTAACTTCTTTCTTACTTCTTTCTTACTTCTTTCTATCTTCTTTCTTTCTTCTTTCTTCTTCTTTCTTTCTTACTTCTTTCTTACTTCTTTGTTACTTCTTTCTTTCTTACTTCTTTCTTAATTCTTTCTTACTTCTTTCTAACTTCTTTCTTACTTCTTTCTTACTTCTTGCTAACTTCTTTCTTTTTTCTATCTTTCTTCTTTCTTTCTTCTTTCTTTCTTCTTTCTTTCTTACTTCTTTCTTCTTTCTTTCTTACTTCTTTCTTACTTCTTTCTTTCTTCTTTCTTCTTTCTTTCTTACTTCTTTCTTACTTCTTTCTTACTTCTTTCTTTCTTTCTTCTTTCTTCTTCTTCTTTCTTCTTTCTTTCCTATTTCTTTATTCTTTCTTCCTTCTTTCTTTCTTTCTTACTTCTTTCTTACTTCTTTCTTTCTTTCTTTCTTCTTTCTTTCTTCTTTCTTTCTTTCTTCTTTCTTTTTTACTTCTTTCTTACTTCTTTCTTTCTTCTTTCGTACTTCTTTCTTACTTCTTTCTTACTTCTTTCTTACTTCTTTCTTCTTTCTTTCTTACTTCTTTCTTACTTCTTGCTAACTTCTTTCTTTTTCTATCTTTCTTCTTTCTTTCTTCTTTCTTTCTTCTTTCTTTCTTACCTCTTTCTTCTTTCTTTCTTACTTCTTTCTTACTTCTTTCTTACTTCTTTCTTCTTTCTTTCTTACTTCTTTCTTACTTCTTTCTTGCTTCTTTCTTACTTCTTTCTTACTTCTTTCTTTCTTCTTTCTTACTTCTTTCTTTCTTCTTTCTTACTTCTTTTTACTTCTTTCTTACTTCTTTCTTACTTCTTTCTTACTTCTTTCTTACTTCTTTCTTACTTATTTCTTTCTTCTCTCTTTCTTCTCTCTTTCTTCTTTCTTTCTTCTTTCTTTCTTCTCTCTTTCTTTCTTCTTTCTTTCTTCTTTCTTTCTTCTTTCTTTCTTCTTTCTTTCTTCTTTCTTTCTTTCTTCTTTCTTCTTTCTTTCTTCTTTCTTTCTTCTTTCTTTCTCCTTTCTTTCTTCTTTCTTTCTTATTTCTTTCTTTCTTTCTTCTTCTTTCTTTCTTTCTACTTTCTTTCTTCTTTCTTTCTTCTCTCTTTCTTCTTTCTTTCTTCTTCTTTCTTCTCTCTTTCTTTCTTCTTTCTTTCTTCTTTCTTTCTTCTTTCTTCTTTCTTTCTTCTTTCTTTCTCCTTTCTTTCTTCTTTCTTTCTTATTTCTTTCTTTCTTTCTTTCTTCTTTCTTTCTTTCTACTTTCTTTCTTCTTTCTTTCTTCTCTCTTTCTTCTTTCTTTCTTCTTCTTTCTTCTCTCTTTCTTTCTTCTTTCTTTCTTCTTTCTTTCTTCTTTCTTTCTTCTTTCTTCTTTCTTTCTTCTTTCTTTCTCTCCTTTCTTCTCTCTTTCTTCTTCTTTCTCTTTCTTTCTTCTCTTACTTTCTTCTTTCTTTCTTCTTTCTTTCTTCTATCTTTCTTCTTTCTTACTTCTTTCTTACTTCTTTCTTCTTTCTTCTTTCTTTCTCTTTCTTTCTTCTTTCTTTCTTACTTCTTTCTTACTTCTTTCTTACTTCTTTCTTTCTTTCTTCTTTCTTTCTTCTTTCTTTCTTCTTTCTTTCTTATTTTTTTATTCTTTCTTTCTTCTTTCTTTCTTTCTTACTTCTTTCTTACTTCTTTCTTTCTTTCTTTCTTCTTTCTTTCTTCTTTCTTTCTTTCTTTCTTCTTTCTTTCTTTATTCTTTCTTTCTTCTTTCTTTCTTCTTTCTTTCTTCTCTCTTTCTTCTCTCTTTCTTCTTTCTTTCTTCTTTCTTTCTTCTCTCTTTCTTTCTTCTTTCTTTCTTCTTTCTTTCTTCTTTCTTTCTTCTTTCTTTCTTTCTTCTTTCTTCTTTCTTTCTTCTTTCTTTCTTCTTTCTTTCTCCTTTCTTTCTTCTTTCTTTCTTCTTTCTTTCTTTCTTTCTTTCTTCTTTCTTTCTTTCTACTTTCTTTCTTCTTTCTTTCTTCTTTCTTTCTTCTTTCTTTCTTCCTTCTTTCTTTCTTCTTTCTTTCTTCTTTCTTTTTTCTTTATTTCTTTTTTCTTTCTTCTTTCTTTCTTCTTTCTTTCGTCTTTCTTTCTAATTTCTTCTTTCTTTCTTCTTTCTTTCTTCTCTCTCTCTTCTCTCTTTCTTCTTTCTTCCTTCTTTCTTTCTTCTCTCTTTCTTTCTTCTTTCTTCTTTCTTTCTTCTTTCTCTCTTCTTTCTTTCTTCTTTCTTTCTTTCTTCTTTCTTTCTTCTTTCTTTCTTCTTTCTTTCATCTTTCTTTCTTTCTTTCTTTCTTCTTTCTTTCTTTCTACTTTCTTTCTTCTTTCTTTCTCTCTCTTCTTTCTTCTTCTTCTTTCTTCTCTCTTTCTTTCTTCTTTCTTTCTTCTTTCTTACTTCATTCTTTCTTCTTTATTTCTTCTTTCTTTCTTTCTTCTTTCTTCTTTCTTCTTACTTCTTTCTTCTTTCTTTCTTTCTTCTTTCTTACTTCTTTCTTATTTCTTTCTTACTTCTTTCTTTTTTAATTCTTTCTTACTTCTTTTGTACTTCTTTCTTCTTTCTTTCTACCCCTTTCTTACTTCTTTCTTACTTCTTTCTTACTTCTTTCTTTCTTCTTTCTTACTTCTTTCTTTCTTCTTTCTTTCTTCTTTCTTTCTTCTTTCTTTCTTCTTTCTTTCTTTCTTTCTTCTTTCTTTCTTCTTTTCTACTTCCTTTCTTCTTTCTTTCTTCTTTCTTCTTTATTCTTTCTTTCTTTCTTCTTTCTTTCTACGTTCTTTCTTTGTTCTTCTTTCTTTCTTTCTTCTACCTTTCTTCTTTCTTCTTTTTTTCTTCTCTCTTTCTTTCTTCTTTCTTTATTCTTCTTTCTTCTTTCTTTCTTCTTTCTTTCTTCTTTCTTACTTCTTTCTACTTCTTTCTTCTTTCTGCTTTCTTCTCTTCTTTCTTTCTTCTTTCTTTCTTACTTCTTCTTACTTCTTTCTAACTTCTTTCTTTCTTCTTTCTTTCTTCTTCCTTTCTTCTTTGTTTCTTACTTCTTTCTTCTTTCTTTCTTCCTTCTTTCTTACTTCTTTCTTACTTCTTTCTCACTTCTTTCTTACGTTTTTCTTCTTTCTTCTTTCTTTCTTCTTTCTTTCTTCTTTCTTTCTTACTTCTTTCTTACTTTCTTTCTTACTTCTTTCTAACTTCTTTCTTACTTCTTTCTAACTTCTTTCTTACTTCTTTCTTACTTCTTTCTTACTTCTTTCTTACTTCTTTCTAACTTCCTTCTTACTTCTTTCTTACTTCTTTCTTACTTCTTTCTCTACTTCTTTCTTCTTTCTTTCTTACTTCTTTCTTACTTCTTTCTTATTCTTTCTTACTTCTTTCTTACTTCTTTCTTACTTCTTTCTTACTTCTTTCTTCATTCCTCCTTACTTCTTACTACTTTCTTTCTTACTTCTTTCTTACTTCTTTCTTACTTCTTTCTTTCTTCTTCTTTCTTACTTCTTTCTTCTTACTTCTTTCTTACTTCTTTCTTACTTCTTTCTTACTTCTTTCTTCTTTCTTTCTTACTTCTTTCTTACTTCTTCTTACTTCTTTCTTACTTCTTTCTTACTTCTTTCTTCATTCCTCCTTACTTCTTACTTCTTTCTTTCTTACTTCTTTCTTAATTCTAACTACTTTCTTACTTCTTTCTTACTTCTTTCTTACTTCTTTCTAACTTCTTTCTTTCTTCTTTCTTTCTTCTTCCTTTCTTTGTTTCTTACTTCTTTCTTCTTTCTTCTTACTTCTTTCTTAGTTCTTTCTTACTTCTTTCTTACTTCTTTCTTCTTTCTTCTTTCCTTCTTCTTTCTTTCTTCTTTCTTTCTTACTTCTTTCTTACTTCTTTCTTCCTTCTTTCTAACTTCTTTCTTACTTCTTTCTTACTTCTTTCTTACTTCTTTCTTACTTCTTTCTTACTTCTTTCTTACTTCTTTCTTACTTCTTTCTTTCTTCTTTCTTACTTCTTTCTTACTTCTTTCTTACCTCTTTCTTACTTCTTTCTTACTTCTTTCTTACTTCTTTCTTACTTCTTCTTACTTCTTCTTTCTTCTTTCTTACTTCTTTCTTTCTTCTTTCTTACTTCTTTCTTACTTCTTTCTTACCTCTTTCTTACATCTTTCTTACTTCTTTCTTACTTCTTTCTTACTTCTTTCTCATTCCTCCTTACTTCTTACTTCTTTCTTTCTTACTTCTTTCTTACTTCTTCTTACTTCATTCTAACTTCTTTCTTACTTCTTTACTTCTTTCTTACTTCTTTCTAACTTCTTTCTTTCTTCTTTCTTTCTTCTTTCTTTCTTCTTTGTTTCTTACTTCTTTCTTCTTTCTTTCTTACGTCTTTCTTACTTCTTTCTTTTTTTCTTTCTTACTCTCTCTTACTTCTTTCTTACTTCTTTCTTACTTCTTTCTTCTTTCTTTCTTACTTCTTCTTACTTCTTACTTCTTTCTTTCTTCTTTCTTACTTCTTTCTTACTTCTTTCTTACTTCTTTCTTACTTCTTTCTTACTTCTTTCTTACTTCTTTTTTACTTCTTTCTTCATTCCTTCTTACTTCTTTCTTACTTCTTTCTTACTTCTTTCTTCCGTCTTTCTTTCTTCTTTCTTTCTTCTCTCTTTCTTCTCTCTCTCTTCTTTCTTCTCTTCTTTCTTCTTCTTTCTTTCTTACCTCTTTCTTACTTCTTTCTTACTTCTTTCTTTCTTTCTTCTTCCTTTCTTCTTTCTTTCTTATTTCTAAATTCTTTCTAACTTCTTTCTAACTTCATTCTTATTTCTTTCTTAGTTCTTTCCTTCTTTCTCTTTCTTACTTCTTTCTAACTTCTTTCTTACTTCTTTCTTACTTCTTTCTTTCTTCTTTCTTACTTCTTTCTTTAATTCTTTCTTACTTCTTTCTTAATACTTCTTTCTTCTTTCTTTCTTACTTCTTTCTTACTTCTTTCTTACTTCTTTCTTACTTCTTTCTTACTTCTTTCTTCATTCCTCCTTACTTCTTACTTCTTTCTTTCTTACTTCTTTCTTAATTCTAACTACTTTCTTACTTCTTTCTTACTTCTTTCTTACTTCTTTCTAACTTCTTTCTTTCTTCTTTCTTTCTTCTTCCTTTCTTTGTTTCTTACTTCTTTCTTCTTTCTTTCTTACTTCTTTCTTAGTTCTTTCTTACTTCTTTCTTACTTCTTTCTTCTTTCTTCTTTCCTTCTTCTTTCTTTCTTCTTTCTTTCTTACTTCTTTCTTACTTCTTTCTTCTTCTTTCTAACTTCTTCTTACTTCTTTCTTACTTCTTTCTTACTTCTTTCTTACTTCTTTCTTACTTCTTTCTTACTTCTTTCTTACTTCTTTCTTTCTTCTTTCTTACTTCTTTCTTACTTCTTTCTTACCTCTTTCTTACTTCTTTCTTACTTCTTTCTTACTTCTTTCTTACTTCTTTCTTACTTCTTTCTTTCTTCTTTCTTACTTCTTTCTTTCTTCTTTCTTACTTCTTTCTTACTTCTTTCTTACCTCTTTCTTACATCTTTCTTACTTCTTTCTTACTTCTTTCTTACTTCTTTCTTCATTCCTCCTTACTTCTTACTTCTTTCTTTCTTACTTCTTTCTTACTTCTTTCTTACTTCATTCTAACTTCTTTCTTACTTCTTTCTTACTTCTTTCTTACTTCTTTCTAACTTCTTTCTTTCTTCTTTCTTTCTTCTTCTTTCTTCTTGTTTCTTACTTCTTTCTTCTTTCTTTCTTACGTCTTTCTTACTTCTTTCTTTTTTCTTTCTTACTTCTCTCTTACTTCTTTCTTACTTCTTTCTTACTTCTTTCTTCTTTCTTTCTTACTTCTTTCTTACTTCTTACTTCTTTCTTTCTTCTTTCTTACTTCTTTCTTACTTCTTTCTTACTTCTTTCTTACTTCTTTCTTACTTCTTTCTTACTTCTTTTTTACTTCTTTCTTCATTCCTTCTTACTTCTTTCTTACTTCTTTCTTACTTCTTTCTTCCGTCTTTCTTCTTCTTTCTTTCTTCTCTCTTTCTTCTCTCTCTCTTCTTTCTTTCTTCTTTCTTTCTTCTTTCTTTCTTACCTCTTTCTTACTTCTTTCTTACTTCTTTCTTCTTTCTTCTTCCTTTCTTCTTTCTTTCTTATTTCTAAATTCTTTCTAACTTCTTTCTAACTTCATTCTTATTTCTTTCTTAGTTCTTTCCTTCTTTCTTCTTTCTTACTTCTTTCTAACTTCTTTCTTACTTCTTTCTTACTTCTTTCTAACTTCTTTCTTTCTTCTTTCTTTCTTCTTTCTTTCTTACTTCTTTCTTACTTCTTTGTTACTTTTTTGTTTCTTACTTCTTTCTTAATTCTTTCTTACTTCTTTCTAACTTCTTTCTTACTTCTTTCTTACTTCTTGCTAACTTCTTTCTTTTTCTATCTTCTTCTTTCTTTCTTCTTTCTTCTTCTTTCTTTCTTACTTCTTTCTTCTTTTCTTTTTTTCTTTCTTTTTTCTTTTTTTTTTTTTTTCTTCTTTTCTACTTCTTTCTTCTTCTTTCTTCTTCTTTCTTACTTCTTTCTTACTTCTTCTACTTCTTTCTTTCTTTCTTCTTTCTTTCTTCTTTCTTCTTCTTTCTTTCTTATTTCTTATTCTTTCTTCTTCTTTCTTTCTTTCTTACTTCTTTCTTACTTCTTTCTTTCTTTCTTTCTTCTTTCTTTCTTCTTTCTTTCTTTCTTTCTTCTTTCTTTTTTACTTCTTTCTTACTTCTTTCTTTCTTCTTTCGTACTTCTTTCTTACTTCTTTCTTACTTCTTTCTTACTTCTTTCTTCTTTCTTTCTTACTTCTTTCTTACTTCTTGCTAACTTCTTTCTTTTTTCTATCTTTCTTCTTCTTTCTTCTTTCTTTCTTCTTTCTTTCTTACTTCTTTCTTCTTTCTTTCTTACTTCTTTCTTACTTCTTTCTTACTTCTTTCTTCTTTCTTTCTTCTTTCTTTCTTCTTCTTTCTCCTTTCTTTCTTCTTTCTTTCTTATATCTTTCTTTCTTTCTTTCTTCTTTCTTTCTTTCTACTTTCTTTCTTCTTTCTTTCTTCTCTCTTCTTTCTTTCTTCTTTCTTTCTTCTCTCTTTCTTTCTTCTTTCTTTCTTCTTTCTTTCTTCTTTCATCTTTCTTTCTTCTTTCTTTCTCCTTTATTTCTTCTTTCTTTCTTATTTCTTTCTTTCTTTCTTTCTTCTTTCTTTCTTTCTACTTTCTTTCTTCTTTCTTTCTTCTCTCTTTCTTCTTTCTTTCTTCTTTCTTTCTTCTCTCTTTCTTTCTTCTTTCTTTCTTCTTTCTTTCTTCTTTCTTTCTTCTTTCTTCTTTCTTTCTTCTTTCTTTCTTCTCCTTTCTTCTCTCTTTCTTCTTTCTTTCTTCTTTCTTTCTTCTCTCTTTCTTTCTTCTTTCTTTCTTCTTTCTTTCTTCTATCTTTCTTCTTTCTTACTTCTTTCTACTTCTTTCTTCTATCTTCTTTCTTTCTTCTTTCTTTCTTCTTTCTTTCTTACTTCTTTCTTACTTCTTTCTTACTTCTTTTCTTTCTTTCTTCTTTCTTTCTTCTTTCTTTCTTCTTCTTTCTTCTTTCTTTCTTATTTTTTTATTCTTTCTTTCTTCTTTCTTTCTTTCTTACTTCTTTCTTACTTCTTTCTTTCTTTCTTTCTTCTTTCTTTCTTCTTTCTTTCTTTCTTCTTCTTTCTTTCTTTATTCTTTCTTTCTTCTTTCTTCTTCTTTCTTTCTTCTCTCTTCTTCTCTCTTCTTCTCTTTCTTCTTTCTTCTTCTCTCTTCTTCTTCTTTCTTTCTTCTTTCTTTCTTCTTTCTTTCTTCTTTCTTCTTCTTTCTTTCTTTCTTCTTTCTTCTTTCTTTCTTCTTTCTTTCTTCTTTCTTTCTCCTTTCTTTCTTCTTCTTTCTTATTTCTTTCTTTCTTTCTTTTCTTTCTTTCTTTCTACTTTCTTTCTCTTTCTTTCTTCTTTCTTTCTTCCTTCTTTCTTTCTACTTTCTTTCTTCTTTCTTTTTTCTTTATTTCTTTTCTTTCTTCTTTCTTTCTTTCTTCTTTCTTTCGTCTTTCTTTCTAATTTCTTCTTTCTTTCTTCTTTCTTTCTTCTCTCTCTCTTCTCTCTTTCTCTTTCTTCCTTCTTTCTTTCTTCTCTCTTTCTTTCTTCTTTCTTCTTTCTTTCTTCTTTCTCTCTTCTTTCTTTCTTCTTTCTTTCTTTCTTCTTTCTTTCTTCTTTCTTTCTTCTTTCTTTCTTTCTTTCTTTCTTCTTTCTTTCTTTCTACTTTCTTTCTTCTTTCTTTCTTCTCTCTTTCTTTCTTCTTTCTTTCTTCTCTCTTTCTTCTTTCTTTCTTCTTTCTTACTTCATTCTTTCTTCTTTATTTCTTCTTTCTTTCTTTCTTCTTTCTTCTTTATTTCTTACTTCTTTCTTCTTTCTTTCTTTCTTCTTTCTTCTTTCTTATTTCTTTCTTACTTCTTTCTTTCTTAATTCTTTCTTACTTCTTTTGTACTTCTTTCTTCTTTCTTTCTTACCCCTTTCTTACTTCTTTCTTACTTCTTTCTTACTTCTTTCTTTCTTCTTTCTTACTTCTTTCTTTCTTCTTTATTACTTCTTTCTTACTTCTTTCTTACTTCTTTCTTCTTTCTTTCTTACTTCTTTCTTACTTCTTTCTTACTTCTTTCTTACTTCTTTCTTACTTCTTTCTTTCTTCTTTCTTTCTTCTTTTCTACTTCCTTTCTTCTTTCTTTCTTCTTTCTTCTTTATTCTTTCTTTCTTTCTTCTTTCTTTCTACGTTCTTTCTTTGTTCTTCTTTCTTTCTTTCTTCTACCTTTCTTCTTTCTTCTTTTTTTTCTTCTCTCTTTCTTTCTTCTTTCTTTATTCTTTCTTTCTTCTTTCTTTCTTCTTTCTTTCTTCTTTCTTACTTCTTTCTTACTTCTTTCTTCTTTCTGCTTTCTTTCTTCTTTCTTTCTTCTTTCTTTCTTACTTCTTTCTTACTTCTTTCTAACTTCTTTCTTTCTTCTTTCTTTCTTCTTCCTTTCTTCTTTGTTTCTTACTTCTTTCTTCTTTCTTTCTTCCTTCTTTCTTACTTCTTTCTTACTTCTTTCTCACTTCTTTCTTACGTCTTTCTTCTTTCTTCTTTCTTTCTTCTTTCTTTCTTCTTTCTTTCTTACTTCTTTCTTACTTCTTTCTTACTTCTTTCTAACTTCTTTCTTACTTCTTTCTTACTTCTTTCTTACTTCTTTCTTACTTCTTTCTTACTTCTTTCTTACTTCTTTCTAACTTCCTTCTTACTTCTTTCTTACTTCTTTCTTACTTCTTTCTCTACTTCTTTCTTCTTTCTTTCTTACTTCTTTCTTACTTCTTTCTTATTTCTTTCTTACTTCTTTCTTACTTCTTTCTTACTTCTTTCTTACTTCTTTCTTCATTCCTCCTTACTTCTTACTTCTTTCTTTCTTACTTCTTTCTTACTTCTTTCTTACTTCTTTCTTTCTTCTTTCTTACTTCTTTCTTAATTCTTTCTTACTTCTTTCTTACTTCTTTCTTACTTCTTTCTTACTTCTTTCTTCTTTCTTTCTTACTTCTTTCTTACTTCTTTCTTACTTCTTTCTTACTTCTTTCTTACTTCTTTCTTCATTCCTCCTTACTTCTTACTTCTTTCTTTCTTACTTCTTTCTTAATTCTAACTACTTTCTTACTTCTTTCTTACTTCTTTCTTACTTCTTTCTAACTTCTTTCTTTCTTCTTTCTTTCTTCTTCCTTTCTTTGTTTCTTACTTCTTTCTTCTTTCTTTCTTACTTCTTTCTTACTTCTTTCTTACTTCTTTCTTACTTCTTTCTTCTTTCTTCTTTCCTTCTTCTTTCTTTCTTCTTTCTTTCTTACTTCTTTCTTACTTCTTTCTTCCTTCTTTCTAACTTCTTTCTTACTTCTTTCTTACTTCTTTCTTACTTCTTTCTTACTTCTTTCTTTCTTCTTTCTTACTTCTTTCTTTCTTCTTTCTTACTTCTTTCTTACTTCTTTCTTACCTCTTTCTTACTTCTTTCTTACTTCTTTCTTACTTCTTTCTTACTTCTTTCTTCATTCCTCCTTACTTCTTACTTCTTTCTTTCTTACTTCTTTCTTACTTCTTTCTTACTTCATTCTAACTTCTTTCTTACTTCTTTCTTACTTCTTTCTTACTTCTTTCTAACTTCTTTCTTTCTTCTTTCTTTCTTCTTTCTTTCTTCTTTGTTTCTTACTTCTTTCTTCTTTCTTTCTTTCTTCTTTCTTACTTCTTTCTTTTTTTCTTTCTTACTTCTCTCTTACTTCTTTCTTACTTCTTTCTTACATCTTTCTTCTTTCTTTCTTACTTCTTTCTTACTTCTTACTTCTTTCTTTGTTCTTTCTTACTTCTTTCTTACTTCTTTCTTACTTCTTTCTTACTTCTTTCTTACTTCTTTTTTACTTCTTTCTTCATTCCTTCTTACTTCTTTCTTACTTCTTTCTTACTTCTTTCTTCCGTCTTTCTTTCTTCTTTCTTTCTTCTCTCTTTCTTCTCTCTCTCTTCTTTCTTTCTTCTTTCTTTCTTCTTTCTTTCTTACCTCTTTCTTACTTCTTTCTTACTTCTTTCTTTCTTTCTTCTTCCTTTCTTCTTTCTTTCTTATTTCTAAATTCTTTCTAACTTCTTTCTAACTTCATTCTTATTTCTTTCTTAGTTCTTTCCTACTTTCTTCTTTCTTACTTCTTTCTAACTTCTTTCTTACTTCTTTCTTACTTCTTTCTAACTTCTTTCTTTCTTCTTTCTTTCTTCTTTCTTTCTTACTTCTTTCTTACTTCTTTGTTACTTCTTTCTTTCTTACTTCTTTACTTCTTTCTTAATTCTTTCTTACTTCTTTCTAACTTCTTTCTTACTTCTTTCTTACTTCTTGCTAACTTCTTTCTTTTTTCTATCTTTCTTCTTTCTTTCTTCTTTCTTTCTTCTTTCTTTCTTACTTCTTTCTTCTTTCTTTCTTACTCCTTTCTTACTTCTTTCTTTCTTCTTTCTTCTTTCTTTCTTACTTCTTTCTTACTTCTTTCTTACTTCTTTCTTTCTTTCTTCTTTCTTTCTTCTTTCTTTCTTCTTTCTTTCTTATTTCTTTATTCTTTCTTCCTTCTCTCTTTCTTTCTTACTTCTTTCTTACTTCTTTCTTTCTTTCTTTCTTCTTTCTTTCTTCTTTCTTTCTTTCTTCTTTCTTTTTTACTTCTTTCTTACTTCTTTCTTTCTTCTTTCGTACTTCTTTCTTACTTCTTTCTTACTTCTTTCTTACTTCTTTCTTCTTTCTTTCTTACTTCTTTCTTACTTCTTGCTAACTTCTTTCTTTTTTCTATCTTTCTTCTTTCTTTCTTCTTTCTTTCTTCTTTCTTTCTTACTTCTTTCTTCTTTCTTTCTTACTTCTTTCTTACTTCTTTCTTACTTCTTTCTTCTTTCTTTCTTACTTCTTTCTTACTTCTTTCTTGCTTCTTTCTTACTTCTTTCTTACTTCTTTCTTTCTTCTTTCTTACTTCTTTCTTTCTTCTTTCTTACTTCTTTCTTACTTCTTTCTTACTTCTTTCTTACTTCTTTCTTACTTCTTTCTTACTTCTTTCTTACTTCTTTCTTACTTCTTTCTTACTTATTTCTTTCTTCTCTCTTTCTTCTCTCTTTCTTCTTTCTTTCTTCTTTCTTTCTTCTCTCTTTCTTTCTTCTTTCTTTCTTCTTTCTTTCTTCTTTCTTTCTTCTTTCTTTCTTCTTTCTTTCTTTCTTCTTTCTTCTTTCTTTCTTCTTTCTTTCTTCTTTCTTTCTCCTTTCTTTCTTCTTTCTTTCTTATTTCTTTCTTTCTTTCTTTCTTCTTTCTTTCTTTCTACTTTCTTTCTTCTTTCTTTCTTCTCTCTTTCTTCTTTCTTTCTTCTTTCTTTCTTCTCTCTTTCTTTCTTCTTTCTTTCTTCTTTCTTTCTTCTTTCTTTCTTCTTTCTTCTTTCTTTCTTCTTTCTTTCTTCTCCTTTCTTCTCTCTTTCTTCTTTCTTTCTTCTTTCTTTCTTCTCTCTTTCTTTCTTCTTTCTTTCTTCTTTCTTTCTTCTATCTTTCTTCTTTCTTACTTCTTTCTTACTTCTTTCTTCTTTCTTCTTTCTTTCTTCTTTCTTTCTTCTTTCTTTCTTACTTCTTTCTTACTTCTTTCTTACTTCTTTCTTTCTTTCTTCTTTCTTTCTTCTTTCTATCTTCTTTCTTTCTTATTTTTTTATTCTTTCTTTCTTCTTTCTTTCTTTCTTACTTCTTTCTTACTTCTTTCTTTCTTTCTTTCTTCTTTCTTTCTTCTTTCTTTCTTTCTTTCTTCTTTCTTTCTTTATTCTTTCTTTCTTCTTTCTTTCTTCTTTCTTTCTTCTCTCTTTCTTCTCTCTTTCTTCTTTCTTTCTTCTTTCTTTATTCTCTCTTTCTTTCTTCTTTCTTTCTTCTTTCTTTCTTCTTTCTTTCTTCTTTCTTTCTTCTTTCTTTCTTTCTTCTTTCTTCTTTCTTTCTTCTTTCTTTCTTCTTTCTTTCTCCTTTCTTTCTTCTTTCTTTCTTATTTCTTTCTTTCTTTCTTTCTTCTTTCTTTCTTTCTACTTTCTTTCTTCTTTCTTTCTTCTTTCTTTCTTCTTTCTTTCTTCCTTCTTTCTTTCTTCTTTCTTTCTTCTTTCTTTTTTCTTTATTTCTTTTTTCTTTCTTCTTTCTTTCTTTCTTCTTTCTTTCGTCTTTCTTTCTAATTTCTTCTTTCTTTCTTCTTTCTTTCTTCTCTCTCTCTTCTCTCTTTCTTCTTTCTTCCTTCTTTCTTTCTTCTCTCTTTCTTTCTTCTTTCTTCTTTCTTTCTTCTTTCTCTCTTCTTTCTTTCTTCTTTCTTTCTTTCTTCTTTCTTTCTTCTTTCTTTCTTCTTTCTTTCTCTCTTTCTTTCTTCTTTCTTTCTTTCTACTTTCTTTCTTCTTTCTTTCTTCTCTCTTTCTTTCTTCTTTCTTTCTTCTCTCTTTCTTTCTTCTTTATTTCTTCTTTCTTACTTCATTCTTTCTTCTTTATTTCTTCTTTCTTTCTATCTTCTTTCTTCTTTCTTTCTTACTTCTTTCTTCTTTCTTTCTTTCTTCTTTCTTACTTCTTTCTTACTTCTTTCTTACTTCTTTCTTTCTTCTTTCTTACTTCTTTCTTTCTTCTTTATTACTTCTTTCTTACTTCTTTCTTACTTCTTTCTTCTTTCTTTCTTACTTCTTTCTTACTTCTTTCTTACTTCTTTCTTACTTCTTTCTTACTTCTTTCTTTCTTCTTTCTTTCTTCTTTCTTTCTTCTTTCTTTCTTCTTTCTTTCTTTCTTTCTTCTTTCTTTCTTCTTTTCTACTTCCTTTCTTCTTTCTTTCTTCTTTCTTCTTTATTCTTTCTTTCTTTCTTCTTTCTTTCTACGTTCTTTCTTTGTTCTTCTTCTTTCTTTCTTCTACCTTTCTTCTTTCTTCTTTTTTTTCTTCTCTCTTTCTTTCTTCTTTCTTTATTCTTTCTTTCTTCCTTTCTTTCTTCTTTCTTTCTTCTTTCTTACTTCTTTCTTACTTCTTTCTTCTTTCTGCTTTCTTTCTTCTTTCTTTCTTCTTTCTTTCTTACTTCTTTCTTACTTCTTTCTAACTTCTTTCTTTCTTCTTTCTTTCTTCTTCCTTTCTTCTTTGTTTCTTACTTCTTTCTTCTTTCTTTCTTCCTTCTTTCTTACTTCTTTCTTACTTCTTTCTCACTTCTTTCTTACGTCTTTCTTCTTTCTTCTTTCTTTCTTCTTTCTTTCTTCTTTCTTTCTTACTTCTTTCTTACTTCTTTCTTACTTCTTTCTAACTTCTTTCTTACTTCTTTCTTACTTCTTTCTTACTTCTTTCTTACTTCTTTCTTACTTCTTTCTTACTTCTTTCTAACTTCCTTCTTACTTCTTTCTTACTTCTTTCTTACTTCTTTCTTCTACTTCTTTCTTCTTTCTTTCTTACTTCTTTCTTACTTCTTTCTTCTTTCTTACTTCTTTCTTACTTCTTTCTTACTTCTTTCTTACTTCTTTCTTCATTCCTCCTTACTTCTTACTTCTTTCTTTCTTACTTCTTTCTTACTTCTTTCTTTCTTCTTTCTTACTTCTTCTTAATTCTTTCTTACTTCTTTCTTACTTCTTTCTTACTTCTTTCTTACTTCTTTCTTCTTCTTTCTTACTTCTTTCTTACTTCTTTCTTACTTCTTTCTTACTTCTTTCTTACTTCTTTCTTCATTCCTCCTTACTTCTTACTTCTTTCTTTCTTACTTCTTTCTTAATTCTAACTACTTTCTTACTTCTTTCTTACTTCTTTCTTACTTCTTTCTAACTTCTTTCTTTCTTCTTTCTTTCTTCTTCCTTTCTTTGTTTCTTACTTCTTTCTTCTTTCTTTCTTACTTCTTTCTTACTTCTTTCTTACTTCTTTCTTACTTCTTTCTTCTTTCTTCTTTCCTTCTTCTTTCTTTCTTCTTTCTTTCTTACTTCATTCTTACTTCTTTCTTCCTTCTTTCTAACTTCTTTCTTACTTCTTTCTTACTTCTTTCTTACTTCTTTCTTACTTCTTTCTTACTCCTTTCTTTCTTCTTTCTTGCTTCTTTCTTTCTTCTTTCTTACTTCTTTCTTACTTCTTTCTTACCTCTTTCTTACTTCTTTCTTACTTCTTTCTTACTTCTTTCTTACTTCTTTCTTCATTCCTCCTTACTTCTTACTTATTTCTTTCTTACTTCTTTCTTACTTCTTTCTTACTTCATTCTAACTTCTTTCTTACTTCTTTCTTACTTCTTACTTCTTTCTTTGTTCTTTCTTACTTCTTTCTTACTTCTTTCTTACTTCTTTCTTACTTCTTTCTTACTTCTTTTTTACTTCTTTCTTCATTCCTTCTTACTTCTTTCTTACTTCTTTCTTACTTCTTTCTTCCGTCTTTCTTTCTTCTTTCTTTCTTCTCTCTTTCTTCTCTCTCTCTTCTTTCTTTCTTCTTTCTTTCTTCTTTCTTTCTTACCTCTTTCTTACTTCTTTCTTACTTCTTTCTTTCTTTCTTCTTCCTTTCTTCTTTCTTTCTTATTTCTAAACTCTTTCTAACTTCTTTCTAACTTCATTCTTATTTCTTTCTTAGTTCTTTCCTTCTTTCTTCTTTCTTACTTCTTTCTAACTTCTTTCTTACTTCTTTCTTACTTCTTTCTAACTTCTTTCTTTCTTCTTTCTTTCTTCTTTCTTTCTTACTCTTTCTTACTTCTTTGTTACTTCTTTCTTTCTTACTTCTTTCTTAATTCTTTCTTACTTCTTTCTAACTTCTTTCTTACTTCTTTCTTACTTCTTGCTAACTTCTTTCTTTTTTCTATCTTTCTTCTTTCTTTCTTCTTTCTTTCTTACTTCTTTCTTCTTTCTTTCTTACTTCTTTCTTACTTCTTTATTTCTTCTTTCTTCTTTCTTTCTTACTTCTTTCATACTTCTTTCTTACTTCTTTCTTTCTTTCTTCTTTCTTTCTTCTTTCTTTCTTCTTTCTTTCTTATTTCTTTATTCTTTCTTCCTTCTTTCTTTCTTTCTTACTTCTTTCTTACTTCTTTCTTTCTTTCTTTCTTCTTTCTTTCTTCTTTCTTTCTTTCTTCTTTCTTTTTTACTTCTTTCTTCTTTCTTCTTCTTTCGTACTTCTTTCTTACTTCTTTCTTACTTCTTTCTTACTTCTTTCTTCTTTCTTTCTTACTTCTTTCTTACTTCTTGCTAACTTCTTTCTTTTTTCTATCTTTCTTCTTTCTTTCTTCTTTCTTTCTCTTTCTTTCTTACTTCTTTCTTCTTTCTTTCTTACTTCTTTCTTACTTCTTTCTTACTTCTTTCTTCTTTCTTTCTTACTTCTTTCTTACTTCTTTCTTGCTTCTTTCTTACTTCTTTCTTACTTCTTTCTTACTTCTTTCTTACTTATTTCTTTCTTCTCTCTTTCTTCTCTCTTTCTTCTTTCTTTCTTCTTTCTTTCTTCTCTCTTTCTTTCTTCTTTCTTTCTTCTTTCTTTCTTCTTTCTTTCTTCTTTCTTTCTTCTTTCTTTCTTTCTTCTTTCTTCTTTCTTTCTTCTTTCTTTCTTCTTTCTTTCTCCTTTCTTTCTTCTTTCTTTCTTATTTCTTTCTTTCTTTCTTTCTTCTTTCTTTCTTTCTACTTTCTTTCTTCTTTCTTTCTTCTCTCTTTCTTCTTTCTTTCTTCTTTCTTTCTTCTCTCTTTCTTTCTTCTTTCTTTCTTCTTTCTTTCTTCTTTCTTCTTTCTTTCTTCTTTCTTTCTCCTTTCTTTCTTCTTTCTTTCTTATTTCTTTCTTTCTTCTTTCTTCTTTCTTTCTTTCTACTTTCTTTCTTCTTTCTTTCTTCTCTCTTTCTTCTTTCTTTCTTCTTTCTTTCTCTCTCTTCTTTCTTCTTTCTTTCTTCTTTCTTTCTTCTTTCTTTCTTCTTTCTTCTTTCTTTCTTCTTTCTTTCTTCTCCTTTCTTCTCTCTTTCTTCTTTCTTTCTTCTTTCTTTCTTCTCTCTTTCTTTCTTCTTTCTTTCTTCTTTCTTTCTTCTATCTTTCTTCTTTCTTACTTCTTTCTTACTTCTTTCTTCTTTCTTCTTTCTTTCTTCTTTCTTTCTTCTTTCTTTCTTCTTTCTTTCTTTCTTACTTCTTTCTTACTTCTTTCTTTCTTTCTTTCTTCTTTCTTTCTTCTTTCTTTCTTTCTTTCTTCTTTCTTTCTTTATTCTTTCTTTCTTCTTTCTTTCTTCTTTCTTTCTTCTCTCTTCTTCTCTCTTTCTTCTTTCTTTCTTCTTTCTTTCTTCTCTCTTTCTTTCTTCTTTCTTTCTTCTTTCTTTCTTCTTTCTTTCTTCTTTCTTTCTTCTTTCTTTCTTTCTTCTTTCTTCTTTCTTTCTTCTTTCTTTCTTCTTTCTTTCTCCTTTCTTTCTTCTTCTTCTTTCTTATTTCTTTCTTCTTCTTTCTTCTTTCTTTCTTTCTACTTTCTTTCTTCTTTCTTTCTTCTTTCTTTCTTCTTCTTTCTTCCTTCTTTCTTTCTTCTTTCTTTTTTCTTTATTTCTTTTTTCTTTCTTCTTTCTTTCTTTCTTCTTTCTTTCGTCTTTCTTTCTAATTTCTTCTTTCTTTCTTCTTTCTTTCTTCTCTCTCTCTTCTCTCTTTCTTCTTTCTTCCTTCTTTCTTTCTTCTCTCTTTCTTCTTCTTCTTTCTTTCTTCTTTCTTTCTTCTCTTCTCTCTTTCTTCTTTCTTCTTTCTTTCTTCTTTCTTTCTTCTTTCTTTCTTCTTTCTTTCTTCTTTCTTTCTTCTTTCTTTCATCTTTCTTTCTTTCTTTCTTCTTTCTTTCTTTCTACTTTCTTTCTTCTTTCTTTCTTCTCTCTTTCTCTTTCTTCTTTCTTTCTTCTCTCTTTCTTTCTTCTTTCTTTCTTCTTTCTTACTTCATTCTTTCTTCTTTATTTCTTCTTCTTTCTTTCTTCTTTCTTCTTTCTTTCTTACTTCTTTCTTCTTTCTTTCTTTCTTCTTTCTTACTTCTTTCTTATTTCTTTCTTACTTCTTTCTTTCTTAATTCTTCTTACTTCTTTTGTACTTCTTTCTTCTTTCTTTCTTACCCCTTTCTTACTTCTTTCTTACTTCTTTCTTACTTCTTTCTTTCTTCTTTCTTACTTCGTTCTTTCTTCTTTATTACTTCTTTCTTACTTCTTTCTTACTTCTTTCTTCTTTCTTTCTTACTTCTTTCTTACTTCTTTCTACTTCTTTCTTACTTCTTTCTTACTTCTTTCTAACTTCTTTCTTACTTCTTTCTTTCTTCTTTCTTTCTTCTTCTTTCTTCTTTCTTTCTCCTTTCTTTCTTCTTTCTTTCTTCTTTCTTTCTTTCTTTCTTTCTTCTTTCTTTCTTCTTTTCTACTTCCTTTCTTCTTTCTTTCTTCTTTCTTCTTTATTCTTTCTTTCTTTCTTCTTCTTCTTTCTACGTTCTTTCTTTGTTCTTCTTTCTTTCTTTCTTCTACCTTTCTTCTTCTTCTTTTTTTTCTTCTCTCTTTCTTTCTTCTTTCTTTATTCTTTCTTTCTTCTTTCTTCTTTCTTTCTTCTTTCTACTTCTTTCTTACTTCTTTCTTCTTTCTTCTTTCTTTCTTCTTCCTTTCTTCTTTGTTTCTTACTTCTTTCTTCTTTCTTTCTTACTTCTTTCTTACTTCTTTCTTACTTCTTTCTCACTTCTTTCTTACGTCTTTCTTCTTTCTTCTTTCTTTCTTCTTTCTTTCTTCTTTCTTTCTTACTTCTTTCTAACTTCTTTCTTACTTCTTTCTAACTTCTTTCTTACTTCTTTCTTACTTCTTTCTCTTTCTTACTTCTTTCTTACTTCTTTCTTACTTCTTTCTTACTTCTTTCTTACTTCTTCTTCTTCTTACTTCTTTCTTACTACTTTCTCTTCTTCTTTCTTTCTTACTTCTTTCTTACTTCTTTCTTATTTCTTTCTTACTTCTTTCTTACTTCTTTCTTACTTCTTTCTTACTTCTTTCTTCATTCCTCCTTACTTCTTACTTCTTTCTTTCTTACTTCTTTCTTACTTCTTTCTTACTTCTTTCTTTCTTCTTTCTTACTTCTTTCTTAATTCTTTCTTACTTCTTTCTTACTTCTTTCTTACTTCGTTCTTACTTACTTTCTTTCTTACTTCTTTCTTACTTCTTTCTTACTTCTTTCTTACTTCTTTCTTCATTCCTCCTTACTTCTTCCTTCTTTCTTTCTTACTTCTTTCTTAATTCTAACTACTTTCTTACTTCTTTCTTACTTCTTTCTTACTTCTTTCTAACTTCTTTCTTTCTTCTTTCTTTCTTCTTCCTTTCTTTGTTTCTTACTTCTTTCTTCTTTCTTTCTTACTTCTTTCTTACTTCTTTCTTACTTCTTTCTTACTTCTTTCTTACTTCTTTCTTCTTTCTTCTTTCCTTCTTCTTTCTTTCTTCTTCTTTCTTACTTCTTTCTTACTTCTTTCTTCCTTCTTTCTAACTTCTTTCTTACTTCTTTCTTACTTCTTTCTTACTTCTTTCTTTCTTCTTCTTTCTTTCTTCTTTCTTTCTTCTTTCTTTCTTATTTCTTTATTCTTTCTTCCTTCTTTCTTTCTTTCTTACTTCTTTCTTACTTCTTTCTTTCTTTCTTTCTTCTTTCTTTCTTCTTTCTTTCTTTCTTTCTTCTTTCTTTCTTACTTCTTTCTTACTTCTTTCTTTCTTCTTTCGTACTTCTTTCTTACTTCTTTCTTACTTCTTTCTTACTTCTTTCTTCTTCTTTCTTACTTCTTTCTTACTTCTTTCTTACTTCTTTCTTCTTTCTTTCTTACTTCTTTCTTACTTCTTCTTGCTTCTTTCTTACTTCTTTCTTACTTCTTTCTTTCTTCTTTCTTACTTCTTTCTTTCTTCTTTCTTACTTCTTTCTTACTTCTTTCTTACTTCTTTCTTACTTCTTTCTTACTTCTTTCTTACTTCTTTCTTACTTCTTTCTTACTTCTTTCTTACTTATTTCTTTCTTCTCTCTTTCTTCTTTCTTTCTTCTTTCTTCTTTCTTTCTTCCTTCTTTCTTTCTTCTTTCTTTCTTCTTTCTTTTTTCTTTTTTTCTTTTTTCTTTCTTCTTTCTTTCTTTCTTCTTTCTTTCTTCTTTCTTTTTATTTCTTCTTTCTTTCTTCTTTCTTTCTTCTCTCTTTCTTCTCTCTTTCTTCTTTCTTTCTTCTTTCTTTCTTCTCTCTTTCTTTCTTCTTTCTTTCTTCTTTCTTTCTTCTTTCTTTCTTCTTTCTTTCTTCTTTCTTTTTTCTTTATTTCTTTTTTCTTTCTTCTTTTCTTTCTTTCTTCTTTCTTTCTTCTTCTTTTTATTTCTTCTTTCTTTCTTCTTTCTTTCTTCTTTCTTTCTTCTTTCTTTCTTCTTTCTTTCATCTTTCTTTCTTTCTTTCTTTCTTCTTTCTTTCTTTCTACTTCTTTCTTCTTTCTTTCTTCTCTCTTTCTTTCTTCTTTCTTGCTTCTCTCTTTCTTTCTTCTTTCTTTCTTCTTTCTTACTTCATTCTTTCTTCTTTATTTCTTCTTTCTTTCTTTCTTATTTCTTCTTTCTTTCTTACTTCTTCTTCTTTCTTTCTTTCTTCTTTCTTACTTCTTTCTTATTTCTTTCTTACTTCTTTCTTTCTTAATTCTTTCTTACTTCTTTTGTACTTCTTCTTCTTTCTTTCTTACCCCTTTCTTACTTCTTTCTTACTTCTTTCTTACTTCTTTCTTTCTTCTTTCTTACTTCTTTCTTTCTTCTTTATTACTTCTTTCTTACTTCTTTCTTACTTCTTTCTTCTTTCTTTCTTACTTCTTTCTTACTTCTTTCTTACTTCTTTCTTACTTCTTTCTTACTTCTTTCTAACTTCTTTCTTACTTCTTTCTTTCTTCTTTCTTTCTTCTTTCTTTCTTCTTTCTTTCTTCTTTCTTTCTTCTTTCTTTCTTCTTTCTTTCTTTCTTTCTTCTTTCTTTCTTCTTTTCTACTTCCTTTCTTCTTTCTTTCTTCTTTCTTCTTTATTCTTTCTTTCTTTCTTCTTTCTTTCTACGTTCTTTCTTTGTTCTTCTTTCTTTCTTTCTTCTACCTTCTTCTTTCTTCTTTTTTTTCTTCTCTCTTTCTTTCTTCTTTCTTTATTCTTCTTTCTTCTTTCTTCTTTCTTTCTTCTTTCTTACTTCTTTCTTACTTCTTTCTTCTTTCTGCTTTCTTTCTTCTTTCTTTCTTCTTTCTCTCTTACTTCTTTCTTACTTCTTTCTAACTTCTTTCTTTCTTCTTTCTTTCTTCTTCCTTTTTTCTTTGTTTCTTACTTCTTTCTCCTTTCTTTCTTACTTCTTTCTTACTTCTTTCTTACTTCTTTCTCACTTCTTTCTTACGTCTTTCTTCTTTCTTCTTTCTTTCTTCTTTCTTTCTTCTTTCTTTCTTACTTCTTTCTAACTTCTTTCTTACTTCTTTCTAACTTCTTTCTTACTTCTTTCTTACTTCTTTCTTACTTCTTTCTTACTTCTTTCTTACTTCTTTCTTACTTCTTTCTAACTTCCTTCTTACTTCTTTCTTACTTCTTTCTTACTTCTTTCTCTACTTCTTTCTTCTTTCTTTCTTACTTCTTTCTTACTTCTTTCTTATTTCTTTCTTACTTCTTTCTTACTTCTTTCTTACTTCTTTCTTACTTCTTTCTTCATTCCTCCTTACTTCTTACTTCTTTCTTTCTTACTTCTTTCTTACTTCTTTCTTACTTCTTTCTTTCTTCTTTCTTACTTCTTTCTTAATTCTTTCTTACTTCTTTCTTACTTCTTTCTTACTTCGTTCTTACTTCTTTCTTCTTTCTTTCTTACTTCTTTCTTACTTCTTTCTTACTTCTTTCTTACTTCTTTCTTCATTCCTCCTTACTTCTTCCTTCTTTCTTTCTTACTTCTTTCTTAATTCTAACTACTTTCTTACTTCTTTCTTACTTCTTTCTTACTTCTTTCTAACTTCTTTCTTTCTTCTTTCTTTCTTCTTCCTTTCTTTGTTTCTTACTTCTTTCTTCTTTCTTTCTTCTTTCTTTCTTACTTCTTTCTTACTTCTTTCTTACTTCTTTCTTCTTTCTTCTTTTCTTCTTCTTTCTTTCTTCTTTCTTTCTTACTTCTTTCTTACTTCTTTCTTCCTTCTTTCTAACTTCTTTCTTACTTCTTTCTTACTTCTTTCTTACTTCTTTCTTACTTCTTTCTTACTTCTTTCTTTCTTCTTTCTTACTTCTTTCTTTCTTCTTTCTTACTTCTTTCTTACTTCTTTCTTACCTCTTTCTTACTTCTTTCTTACTTCTTTCTTACTTCTTTCTTACTTCTTTCTTCATTCCTCCTTACTTCTTACTTCTTTCTTTCTTACTTCTTTCTTACTTCTTTCTTACTTCATTCTAACTTCTTTCTTACTTCTTTCTTACTTCTTTCTTACTTCTTTCTAACTTCTTTCTTTCTTCTTTCTTTCTTCTTTCTTTCTTCTTGTTTCTTACTTCTTTCTTCTTTCTTTCTTTCTTCTTTCTTACTTCTTTCTTTTTTTCTTTCTTACTTCTCTCTTACTTCTTTCTTACTCTTTCTTACATCTTTCTTCTTTCTTTCTTACTTCTTTCTTACTTCTTACTTCTTTCTTTGTTCTTTCTTACTTCTTTCTTACTTCTTTCTTACTTCTTTCTTACTTCTTTCTTACTTCTTTTTTACTTCTTTCTTCATTCCTTCTTACTTCTTTCTTACTTCTTTCTTACTTCTTTCTTCCGTCTTTCTTTCTTCTTTCTTTCTTCTCTCTTTCTTCTCTCTCTCTTCTTTCTTTCTTCTTTCTTTCTTCTTTCTTTCTTACCTCTTTCTTACTTCTTTCTTACTTCTTTCTTTCTTTCTTCTTCCTTTCTTCTTTCTTTCTTATTTCTAAATTCTTTCTAACTTCTTTCTAACTTCATTCTTATTTCTTTCTTAGTTCTTTCCTTCTTTCTTCTTTCTTACTTCTTTCTAACTTCTTTCTTACTTCTTTCTTACTTCTTTCTAACTTCTTTCTTTCTTCTTTCTTTCTTCTTTCTTTCTTACTTCTTTCTTACTTCTTTGTTACTTCTTTCTTTCTTACTTCTTTCTTAATTCTTTCTTACTTCTTTCTAACTTCTTTCTTACTTCTTTCTTACTTCTTGCTAACTTCTTTCTTTTTTCTATCTTTCTTCTTTCTTTCTTCTTTCTTTCTTCTTTCTTTCTTACTTCTTTCTTCTTTCTTTCTTACTTCTTTCTTACTTCTTTCTTTCTTCTTTCTTCTTTCTTTCTTACTTCTTTCTTACTTCTTTCTTACTTCTTTCTTTCTTTCTTCTTTCTTTCTTCTTTCTTTCTTCTTTCTTTCTTATTTCTTTATTCTTTCTTCCTTCTCTCTTTCTTTCTTACTTCTTTCTTACTTCTTTCTTTCTTTCTTTCTTCTTTCTTTCTTCTTTCTTTCTTTCTTCTTTCTTTTTTACTTCTTTCTTACTTCTTTCTTTCTTCTTTCGTACTTCTTTCTTACTTCTTTCTTACTTCTTTCTTACTTCTTTCTTCTTTCTTTCTTACTTCTTTCTTACTTCTTGCTAACTTCTTTCTTTTTTCTATCTTTCTTCTTTCTTTCTTCTTTCTTTCTTCTTTCTTTCTTACTTCTTTCTTCTTTCTTTCTTACTTCTTTCTTACTTCTTTCTTACTTCTTTCTTCTTTCTTTCTTACTTCTTTCTTACTTCTTTCTTGCTTCTTTCTTACTTCTTTCTTACTTCTTTCTTTCTTCTTTCTTACTTCTTTCTTTCTTCTTTCTTACTTCTTTCTTACTTCTTTCTTACTTCTTTCTTACTTCTTTCTTACTTCTTTCTTACTTCTTTCTTACTTCTTTCTTACTTCTTTCTTACTTATTTCTTTCTTCTCTCTTTCTTCTCTCTTTCTTCTTTCTTTCTTCTTTCTTTCTTCTCTCTTTCTTTCTTCTTTCTTTCTTCTTTCTTTCTTCTTTCTTTCTTCTTTCTTTCTTTCTTCTTTCTTCTTTCTTTCTTCTTTCTTTCTTCTTTCTTTCTCCTTTCTTTCTTCTTTCTTTCTTATTTCTTTCTTTCTTTCTTTCTTCTTTCTTTCTTTCTACTTTCTTTCTTCTTTCTTTCTTCTCTCTTTCTTCTTTCTTTCTTCTTTCTTTCTTCTCTCTTTCTTTCTTCTTTCTTTCTTCTTTCTTTCTTCTTTCTTTCTTCTTTCTTCTTTCTTTCTTCTTTCTTTCTTCTCCTTTCTTCTCTCTTTCTTCTTTCTTTCTCTTTCTTTCTTCTCTCTTTCTTTCTTCTTTCTTTCTTCTTTCTTTCTTCTATCTTTCTTCTTTCTTACTTCTTTCTTACTTCTTTCTTCTTTCTTCTTTCTTTCTTCTTTCTTTCTTCTTTCTTTCTTACTTCTTTCTTACTTCTTTCTTACTTCTTTCTTTCTTTCTTCTTTCTTTCTTCTTTCTTTCTTCTTTCTTTCTTTCTTTCTTCTTTCTTTCTTTATTCTTTCTTTCTTCTTTCTTTCTTCTTTCTTTCTTCTCTCTTTCTTCTCTCTTTCTTCTTTCTTTCTTCTTTCTTTATTCTCTCTTTCTTTCTTCTTTCTTTCTTCTTTCTTTCTTCTTTCTTTCTTCTTTCTTTCTTTCTTCTTTCTTCTTTCTTCTTCTTTCTTTCTTCTTTCTTTCTCCTTTCTTTCTTCTTTCTTTCTTATTTCTTTCTTTCTTTCTTTCTTCTTTCTTTCTTTCTACTTTCTTTCTTCTTTCTTTCTTCTTTCTTTCTTCTTTCTTTCTTCCTTCTTTCTTTCTTCTTTCTTTCTTATTTCTTTTTTCTTTATTTCTTTTTTCTTTCTTCTTTCTTTCTTTCTTCTTTCTTTCGTCTTTCTTTCTAATTTCTTCTTTCTTTCTTCTTTCTTTCTTCTCTCTCTCTTCTCTCTTTCTTCTTTCTTCCTTCTTTCTTTCTTCTCTCTTTCTTTCTTCTTTCTTCTTTCTTCTTCTTTCTCTCTTCTTTCTTTCTTCTTTCTTCTTTCTTCTTTCTTTCTTCTTTCTTTCTTCTTTCTTTCTTTCTTTCTTTCTTCTTTCTTTCTTTCTACTTTCTTTCTTCTTTCTTTCTTCTCTCTTTCTTTCTTCTTTCTTTCTTCTCTCTTTCTTTCTTCTTTCTTTCTTCTTTCTACTTCATTCTTTCTTCTTTATTTCTTCTTTCTTTCTTTCTTCTTTCTTCTTTCTTTCTTACTTCTTTCTTCTTTCTTTCTTTCTTCTTTCTTACTTCTTTCTTACTTCTTTCTTACTTCTTTCTTTCTTCTTTCTTACTTCTTTCTTTCTTCTTTATTACTTCTTTCTTACTTCTTTCTTACTTCTTTCTTCTTTCTTTCTTACTTCTTTCTTACTTCTTTCTTACTTCTTTCTTACTTCTTTCTTACTTCTTTCTTTCTTCTTCTTCTTCTTCTTTCTTCTTCTTCTTTCTTCTTTCTTTCTTTCTTTCTTCTTTCTTTCTTCTTTTCTACTTCCTTTCTTCTTTCTTTCTTCTTTCTTCTTTATTCTTTCTTTCTTTCTTCTTTCTTTCTACGTTCTTTCTTTGTTCTTCTTTCTTTCTTTCTTCTACCTTTCTTCTTTCTTCTTTTTTTTCTTCTCTCTTTCTTTCTTCTTTCTTTATTCTTTCTTTCTTCTTTCTTTCTTCTTTCTTTCTTCTTTCTTACTTCTTTCTTACTTCTTTCTTCTTTCTGCTTTCTTTCTTCTTCTTCTTCTTTCTCTCTTACTTCTTTCTTACTTCTTTCTAACTTTCTTTCTTTCTTCTTTCTTTCTTCTTCCTTTCTTCTTTGTTTCTTACTTCTTTCTTCTTTCTTTCTTACTTCTTTCTTACTTCTTTCTTACTTCTTTCTCACTTCTTTCTTACGTCTTTCTTCTTTCTTCTTTCTTTCTTCTTTCTTTCTTCTTTCTTTCTTACTTCTTTCTAACTTCTTTCTTACTTCTTTCTAACTTCTTTCTTACTTCTTTCTTACTTCTTTCTTACTTCTTTCTTACTTCTTTCTTACTTCTTTCTTACTTCTTTCTAACTTCCTTCTTACTTCTTTCTTACTTCTTTCTTACTTCTTTCTCTACTTCTTTCTTCTTTCTTTCTTACTTCTTTCTTACTTCTTTCTTATTTCTTTCTTACTTCTTTCTTACTTCTTTCTTACTTCTTTCTTACTTCTTTCTTCATTCCTCCTTACTTCTTACTTCTTTCTTTCTTACTTCTTTCTTACTTCTTTCTTACTTCTTTCTTTCTTCTTTCTTACTTCTTTCTTAATTCTTTCTTACTTCTTTCTTACTTCTTTCTTACTTCGTTCTTACTTCTTTCTTCTTTCTTCTTACTTCTTTCTTACTTCTTTCTTACTTCTTTCTTACTTCTTTCTTCATTCCTCCTTACTTCTTCCTTCTTTCTTTCTTACTTCTTTCTTAATTCTAACTACTTTCTTACTTCTTTCTTACTTCTTTCTTACTTCTTTCTAACTTCTTTCTTTCTTCTTTCTTTCTTCTTCCTTTCTTTGTTTCTTACTTCTTTCTTCTTCTTTCTTACTTCTTTCTACTTCTTTCTTACTTCTTTCTTACTTCTTTCTTCTTTCTTCTTTTCTTCTTCTTTCTTTCTTCTTTCTTTCTTACTTCTTTCTTACTTCTTTCTTCCTTCTTTCTAACTTCTTCTTACTTCTTTCTTACTTCTTTCTTACTTCTTTCTTACTTCTTTCTTACTTCTTTCTTTCTTCTTTCTTACTTCTTTCTTCTTCTTTCTTACTTCTTTTCTTACTTCTTTCTTACCTCTTTCTTACTTCTTTCTTACTTCTTTCTTACTTCTTTCTTACTTCTTTCTTCATTCCTCCTTACTTCTTACTTCTTTCTTTCTTCTTCTTCTTACTTCTTTCTTACTTCATTCTAACTTCTTTCTTACTTTCTTTCTTACTTCTTTCTTACTTCTTTCTAACTTCTTTCTTTCTTCTTTCTTTCTTCTTTCTTTCTTCTTTGTTTCTTACTTCTTTCTTCTTTCTTTCTTTCTTCTTTCTTACTTCTTTCTTTTTTTCTTTCTTACTTCTCTCTTACTTCTTTCTTACTTCTTTCTTACATCTTTCTTCTTTCTTTCTTACTTCTTTCTTACTTCTTACTTCTTTCTTTGTTCTTTCTTACTTCTTTCTTACTTCTTTCTTACTTCTTTCTTACTTCTTTTTTACTTCTTTCTTCATTCCTTCTTACTTCTTTCTTACTTCTTTCTTACTTCTTTCTTCCGTCTTTCTTTCTTCTTTCTTTCTTCTCTCTTTCTTCTCTCTCTCTTCTTTCTTTCTTCTTTCTTTCTTCTTCTTTCTTACCTCTTTCTTACTTCTTTCTTACTTCTTTCTTTCTTTCTTCTTCCTTTCTTCTTTCTTTCTTATTCTAAATTCTTTCTAACTTCTTTCTAACTTCATTCTTATTTCTTTCTTAGTTCTTTCCTTCTTTCTTCTTTCTTACTTCTTTCTAACTTCTTTCTTACTTCTTTCTTACTTCTTTCTAACTTCTTTCTTTCTTCTTTCTTTCTTCTTTCTTTCTTACTTCTTTCTTACTTCTTTGTTACTTCTTTCTTTCTTACTTCTTTCTTAATTCTTTCTTACTTCTTTCTAACTTCTTTCTTACTTCTTTCTTACTTCTTGCTAACTTCTTTCTTTTTTCTATCTTTCTTCTTTCTTTCTTCTTTCTTTCTTCTTTCTTTCTTACTTCTTTCTTCTTTCTTTCTTACTTCTTTCTTACTTCTTTCTTTCTTCTTTCTTCTTTCTTTCTTACTTCTTTCTTACTTCTTTCTTACTTCTTTCTTTCTTTCTTCTTTCTTTCTTCTTCTTTCTTCTTTCTTTCTTATTTCTTTATTCTTTCTTCCTTCTCTCTTTCTTTCTTACTTCTTTCTTACTTCTTTCTTTCTTTCTTTCTTCTTTCTTTCTTCTTTCTTTCTTTCTTCTTTCTTTTTTACTTCTTTCTTACTTCTTTCTTTCTTCTTTCGTACTTCTTTCTTACTTCTTTCTTACTTCTTTCTTACTTCTTTCTTCTTTCTTTCTTACTTCTTTCTTACTTCTTGCTAACTTCTTTCTTTTTTCTATCTTTCTTCTTTCTTTCTTCTTTCTTTCTTCTTTCTTCTTACTTCTTTCTTCTTTCTTTCTTACTTCTTTCTTACTTCTTTCTTACTTCTTTCTTCTTTCTTTCTTACTTCTTTCTTACTTCTTTCTTGCTTCTTTCTTACTTCTTTCTTACTTCTTTCTTTCTTCTTTCTTACTTCTTTCTTTCTTCTTTCTTACTTCTTTCTTACTTCTTTCTTACTTCTTTCTTACTTCTTTCTTACTTCTTTCTTACTTCTTCTTACTTCTTTCTTACTTCTTTCTTACTTATTTCTTTCTTCTCTCTTTCTTCTCTCTTTCTTCTTTCTTTCTTCTTTCTTTCTTCTCTCTTCTTTCTTCTTTCTTTCTTCTTTCTTTCTTCTTTCTTTCTTCTTTCTTTCTTCTTTCTTTCTTTCTTCTTTCTTCTTTCTTTCTTCTTTCTTTCTTCTTTCTTTCTCCTTTCTTTCTTCTTTCTTTCTTATTTCTTTCTTTCTTTCTTTCTTCTTTCTTTCTTTCTACTTTCTTTCTTCTTTCTTTCTTCTCTCTTTCTTCTTTCTTTCTTCTTTCTTTCTTCTCTCTTTCTTTCTTCTTTCTTTCTTCTTTCTTTCTTCTTTCTTTCTTCTTTCTTCTTTCTTTCTTCTTTCTTTCTTCTCCTTTCTTCTCTCTTTCTTCTTTCTTTCTTCTTTCTTTCTTCTCTCTTTCTTCTTCTTTCTTTCTTCTTTCTTTCTTCTATCTTTCTTCTTTCTTACTTCTTTCTTACTTCTTTCTTCTTTCTTCTTTCTTTCTTCTTTCTTTCTTCTTTCTTTCTTACTTCTTTCTTACTTCTTTCTTACTTCTTTCTTTCTTTCTTCTTTCTTTCTTCTTTCTTTCTTCTTTCTTTCTTATTTTTTTATTCTTTCTTTCTTCTTTCTTTCTTTCTTACTTCTTTCTTACTTCTTTCTTTCTTTCTTTCTTCTTTCTTTCTTCTTTCTTTCTTTCTTTCTTCTTTCTTTCTTTATTCTTTCTTTCTTCTTTCTTTCTTCTTTCTTTCTTCTCTCTTTCTTCTCTCTTTCTTCTTTCTTTCTTCTTTCTTTATTCTCTCTTTCTTTCTTCTTTCTTTCTTCTTTCTTTCTTCTTTCTTTCTTCTTTCTTTCTTCTTTCTTTCTTTCTTCTTTCTTCTTTCTTTCTTCTTTCTTTCTTCTTTCTTTCTCCTTTCTTTCTTCTTTCTTTCTTATTTCTTTCTTTCTTTCTTTCTTCTTTCTTTCTTTCTACTTTCTTTCTTCTTTCTTTCTTCTTTCTTTCTTCTTTCTTTCTTCCTTCTTTCTTTCTTCTTTCTTTCTTCTTTCTTTTTTCTTTATTTCTTTTTTCTTTCTTCTTTCTTTCTTTCTTCTTTCTTTCGTCTTTCTTTCTAATTTCTTCTTTCTTTCTTCTTTCTTTCTTCTCTCTCTCTTCTCTCTTTCTTCTTTCTTCCTTCTTTCTTTCTTCTCTCTTTCTTTCTTCTTTCTTCTTTCTTTCTTCTTTCTCTCTTCTTTCTTTCTTCTTTCTTTCTTTCTTCTTTCTTTCTTCTTTCTTTCTTCTTTCTTTCTTTCTTTCTTTCTTCTTTCTTTCTTTCTACTTTCTTTCTTCTTTCTTTCTTCTCTCTTTCTTTCTTCTTTCTTTCTTCTCTCTTTCTTTCTTTCTTTCTTTCTTCTTTCTTACTTCATTCTTTCTTCTTTATTTCTTCTTTCTTTCTTTCTTCTTTCTTCTTTCTTTCTTACTTCTTTCTTCTTTCTTTCTTTCTTCTTTCTTACTTCTTTCTTACTTCTTTCTTACTTCTTTCTTTCTTCTTTCTTACTTCTTTCTTTCTTCTTTATTACTTCTTTCTTACTTCTTTCTTACTTCTTTCTTCTTTCTTTCTTACTTCTTTCTTACTTCTTTCTTACTTCTTTCTTACTTCTTTCTTACTTCTTTCTTTCTTCTTTCTTTCTTCTTTCTTTCTTCTTTCTTTCTTCTTTCTTTCTTTCTTTCTTCTTTCTTTCTTCTTTTCTACTTCCTTTCTTCTTTCTTTCTTCTTTCTTCTTTATTCTTTCTTTCTTTCTTCTTTCTTTCTACGTTCTTTCTTTGTTCTTCTTTCTTTCTTTCTTCTACCTTTCTTCTTTCTTCTTTTTTTTCTTCTCTCTTTCTTTCTTCTTTCTTATTCTTTCTTTCTTCTTTCTTTCTTCTTTCTTTCTCTTTCTTACTTCTTTCTTACTTCTTTCTTCTTTCTGCTTTCTTTCTTCTTTCTTTCTTCTTTCTTTCTTACTTCTTTCTTACTTCTTTCTAACTTCTTTCTTTCTTCTTTCTTTCTTCTTCCTTTCTTCTTTGTTTCTTACTTCTTTCTTCTTTCTTTCTTCCTTCTTTCTTACTTCTTTCTTACTTCTTTCTCACTTCTTTCTTACGTCTTTCTTCTTTCTTCTTTCTTTCTTCTTTCTTTCTTCTTTCTTTCTTACTTCTTTCTTACTTCTTTCTTACTTCTTTCTAACTTCTTTCTTACTTCTTCTTACTTCTTTCTTACTTCTTTCTTACTTCTTTCTTACTTCTTTCTTACTTCTTTCTAACTTCCTTCTTACTTCTTTCTTACTTCTTTCTTACTTCTTTCTCTACTTCTTTCTTCTTTCTTTCTTACTTCTTTCTTACTTCTTTCTTATTTCTTTCTTACTTCTTTCTTACTTCTTTCTTACTTCTTTCTTACTTCTTTCTTCATTCCTCCTTACTTCTTACTTCTTTCTTTCTTACTTCTTTCTTACTTCTTTCTTTCTTCTTTCTTACTTCTTTCTTAATTCTTTCTTACTTCTTTCTTACTTCTTTCTTACTTCTTTCTTACTTCTTTCTTCTTTCTTTCTTACTTCTTTCTTACTTCTTTCTTACTTCTTTCTTACTTCTTTCTTACTTCTTTCTTCATTCCTCCTTACTTCTTACTTCTTTCTTTCTTACTTCTTTCTTAATTCTAACTACTTTCTTACTTCTTTCTTACTTCTTTCTTACTTCTTTCTAACTTCTTTCTTTCTTCTTTCTTTCTTCTTCCTTTCTTTGTTTCTTACTTCTTTCTTCTTTCTTTCTTACTTCTTTCTTACTTCTTTCTTACTTCTTTCTTACTTCTTTCTTCTTTCTTCTTTCCTTCTTCTTTCTTTCTTCTTTCTTTCTTACTTCTTTCTTACTTCTTTCTTCCTTCTTTCTAACTTCTTTCTTACTTCTTTCTTACTTCTTTCTTACTTCTTTCTTACTTCTTTCTTACTTCTTTCTTTCTTCTTTCTTACTTCTTTCTTTCTTCTTTCTTACTTCTTTCTTACTTCTTTCTTACCTCTTTCTTACTTCTTTCTTACTTCTTTCTTACTTCTTTCTTACTTCTTTCTTCATTCCTCCTTACTTCTTACTTCTTTCTTTCTTACTTCTTTCTTACTTCTTTCTTACTTCATTCTAACTTCTTTCTTACTTCTTTCTTACTTCTTTCTAACTTCTTTCTTTCTTCTTTCTTTCTTCTTTCTTTCTTCTTTGTTTCTTACTTCTTTCTTCTTTCTTTCTTACTTCTTTCTTACTTCTTTCTTTTTTCTTTCTTACTTCTCTCTACTTCTTTCTTACTTCTTTCTTACTTCTTTCTTCTTTCTTTCTTACTTCTTTCTTACTTCTTACTTCTTTCTTTGTTCTTTCTTACTTCTTTCTTACTTCTTTCTTACTTCTTTCTTACTTCTTTCTTACTTCTTTTTTACTTCTTTCTTCATTCCTTCTTACTTCTTTCTTACTTCTTTCTTACTTCTTTCTTCCGTCTTTCTTTCTTCTTTCTTTCTTCTTTCTTTCTTACCTCTTTCTTACTTCTTTCTTACTTCTTTCTTTCTTTCTTCTTCCTTTCTTCTTCTTTCTTATTTCTAAATTCTTTCTAACTTCTTTCTAACTTCATTCTTATTTCTTTCTTAGTTCTTTCCTTCTTTCTTCTTTCTTACTTCTTTCTAACTTCTTTCTTACTTCTTTCTTACTTCTTTCTAACTTCTTTCTTTCTTCTTTCTTTCTTCTTTCTTTCTTACTTCTTTCTTACTTCTTTGTTACTTCTTTCTTTCTTACTTCTTTCTTAATTCTTTCTTACTTCTTTCTAACTTCTTTCTTACTTCTTTCTTACTTCTTGCTAACTTCTTTCTTTTTTCTATCTTTCTTCTTTCTTTCTTCTTTCTTTCTTACTTCTTTCTTCTTTCTTTCTTACTTCTTTCTTACTTCTTTATTTCTTCTTTCTTCTTTCTTTCTTACTTCTTTCTTACTTCTTTCTTACTTCTTTCTTTCTTTCTTCTTTCTTCTTCTTTCTTTCTTCTTTCTTTCTTATTTCTTTATTCTTTCTTCCTTCTTTCTTTCTTTCTTACTTCTTTCTTACTTCTTTCTTTCTTTCTTTCTTCTTTCTTTCTTCTTTCTTTCTTTCTTCTTTCTTTTTTACTTCTTTCTTCTTCTTTCTTCTTTCGTACTTCTTCTTACTTCTTTCTTACTTCTTTCTTACTTCTTTCTTCTTTCTTTCTTACTTCTTTCTTACTTCTTGCTAACTTCTTTCTTTTTTCTATCTTTCTTCTTTCTTTCTTCTTTCTTTCTTCTTTCTTTCTTACTTCTTTCTTCTTTCTTTCTTACTTCTTTCTTACTTCTTTCTTACTTCTTTCTTCTTTCTTTCTTACTTCTTCTTACTTCTTTCTTGCTTCTTTCTTACTTCTTTCTTACTTCTTTCTTACTTCTTTCTTACTTATTTCTTTCTTCTCTCTTTCTTCTCTCTTTCTTCTTTCTTTCTTCTTTCTTTCTTCTCTCTTTCTTTCTTCTTTCTTTCTTCTTTCTTTCTTCTTTCTTTCTTCTTTCTTTCTTCTTTCTTTCTTTCTTCTTTCTTCTTTCTTTCTTCTTTCTTTCTTCTTTCTTTCTCCTTTCTTTCTTCTTTCTTTCTTATTTCTTTCTTTCTTTCTTTCTTCTTTCTTTCTTTCTACTTTCTTTCTTCTTTCTTTCTTCTCTCTTTCTTCTTTCTTTCTTCTTTCTTTCTTCTCTCTTTCTTTCTTCTTTCTTTCTTCTTTCTTTCTTCTTTCTTCTTTCTTTCTTCTTTCTTTCTCCTTTCTTTCTTCTTTCTTTCTTATTTCTTTCTTTCTTTCTTTCTTCTTTCTTTCTTTCTACTTTCTTTCTTCTTTCTTTCTTCTCTCTTTCTTCTTTCTTTCTTCTTTCTTTCTTCTCTCTTTCTTTCTTCTTTCTTTCTTCTTTCTTTCTTCTTTCTTTCTTCTTTCTTCTTTCTTTCTTCTTTCTTTCTTCTCCTTTCTTCTCTCTTTCTTCTTTCTTTCTTCTTTCTTTCTTCTCTCTTTCTTTCTTCTTTCTTTCTTCTTTCTTTCTTCTATCTTTCTTCTTTCTTACTTCTTTCTTACTTCTTTCTTCTTTCTTCTTTCTTTCTTCTTTCTTTCTTCTTTCTTTCTTACTTCTTTCTTACTTCTTTCTTACTTCTTTCTTTCTTTCTTCTTTCTTTCTTCTTTCTTTCTTCTTTCTTTCTTATTTTTTTATTCTTTCTTTCTTCTTTCTTTCTTTCTTACTTCTTTCTTACTTCTTTCTTTCTTTCTTTCTTCTTTCTTTCTTCTTTCTTTCTTTCTTTCTTCTTTCTTTCTTTATTCTTTCTTTCTTCTTTCTTTCTTCTTTCTTTCTTCTCTCTTTCTTCTCTCTTTCTTCTTCTTTCTTCTTTCTTTCTTCTCTCTTTCTTTCTTCTTTCTTTCTTCTTTCTTTCTTCTTTCTTTCTTCTTTCTTTCTTTCTTCTTTCTTCTTTCTTTCTTCTTTCTTTCTTCTTTCTTTCTCCTTTCTTTCTTCTTTCTTTCTTATTTCTTTCTTCTTTCTTTCTTCTTTCTTTCTTTCTACTTTCTTTCTTCTTTCTTTCTTCTTTCTTTCTTCTTTCTTTCTTCCTTCTTTCTTTCTTCTTTCTTTTTTCTTTATTTCTTTTTTCTTTCTTCTTTCTTTCTTTCTTCTTTCTTTCGTCTTTCTTTCTAATTTCTTCTTTCTTTCTTCTTTCTTTCTTCTCTCTCTCTTCTCTCTTTCTTCTTTCTTCCTTCTTTCTTCTTCTCTCTTTCTTTCTTCTTTCTTTCTTCTTTCTTTCTTCTTTCTCTCTTCTTTCTTTCTTCTTTCTTTCTTTCTTCTTTCTTTCTTCTTTCTTTCTTCTTTCTTTCTTCTTTCTTTCTTCTATCTTTCATCTTTCTTTCTTTCTTTCTTTCTTCTTTCTTTCTTTCTACTTTCTTTCTTCTTTCTTTCTTCTCTCTTTCTTTCTTCTTTCTTTCTTCTCTCTTTCTTTCTTCTTTCTTTCTTCTTTCTTACTTCATTCTTTCTTCTTTATTTCTTCTTTCTTTCTTTCTTCTTTCTTCTTTCTTTCTTACTTCTTTCTTCTTTCTTTCTTTCTTCTTTCTTACTTCTTTCTTATTTCTTTCTTACTTCTTTCTTTCTTAATTCTTTCTTACTTCTTTTGTACTTCTTTCTTCTTTCTTTCTTACCCCTTTCTACTTCTTTCTTACTTCTTTCTTACTTCTTTCTTTCTTCTTTCTTACTTCTTCTTCTTCTTATTACTTCTTTCTTACTTCTTTCTTACTTCTTTCTTCTTTCTTTCTTACTTCTTTCTTACTTCTTTCTTACTTCTTTCTACTTCTTTCTTACTTCTTTCTAACTTCTTTCTTACTTCTTTCTTTCTTCTTTCTTTCTTCTTTCTTTCTTCTTTCTTTCTTCTTTCTTTCTTCTTTCTTTCTTCTTTCTTTCTTTCTTTCTTCTTTCTTTCTTCTTTTCTACTTCCTTTCTTCTTTCTTTCTTCTTTCTTCTTTATTCTTTCTTTCTTTCTTCTTTCTTTCT